>NW_020955422.1:5990-42157 GCF_003031625.1 Empidonax traillii | reverse complement strand
CTGAACATGAGCCAGCAGTGTGCCCAGGTGGCCAAGAAGGCCAATGGCATCCTGGCCTGCATCAAGAACAGTGTGGCCAGCAGGAGCAGGGAAGTGATCCTTCCCCTGTACTCTGCGTTGGTGAGGCCACACCTTGAGTATTGTGTTCAGCTCTGGGCCCCTCAGTTCAGGAAGGACATTGAGGTGCTGAAGCGGGTCCAGAGAAGAGCAACGAGGCTGGTGAAGGGACTTGAGCACAAGTCCTATGAGGAGAGGCTGAGGGAGCTTGGGTTGTTTAGTCTGGAGAAGAGAAGGCTCAGGGGTGACCTCATCACTCTCTTCAACTACCTGAAGGGAGGTTATAGCCAGGTGGGGGTTGGGCTCTTCTCTCAGGCAACCAACAATAGGACAAGGGGACATGGGCTCAAGCTCTGCCAGGGGAGGTTTAGGTTAGATGTTAGGAAGAAATTCTTTACAGAGAGGGTAATCAAGCATTGGAACAGCCTACCCAGAGAGGTGGTGGATTCACCATCCCTGGAGGGTTTTAAGCAGAGATTGGATGTGGTCCTTAGTGCCATAATATAGTAATTGGAGTTGGATCAGGGGTTGGACTTGATGATCTTGGAGGTCTTTTCCAACCCAATCTATTCTATGATTCTATGGTGAATTCACCACCTTCCTAGGAGGCCTGTTCCGATGCCTGACCACCCTTTTGGGTAGAATTTTTTCCTAATATCAAGACTAAAATTCCTCTTGTGCAACTTGAGACCATTTCCTCTCATTGTGTTGCTTGTTGTTCTGGGAGAAGAGGTCATCCTCCACCTGGCTACAACCTCCTTTCAGGTAGTTGTAGAGAGTGATATGGTTCCCCCTGAGCCTCCTTTTCTCAAGGCTAAACACTTGCAGCTCCCTCAACTGCTCCTCATAGGACTTGTGCTCCAGACCCTTCACCAGCTCCGCTGCCCTTCTCTGGACATGCTCCAGCACCAGGTACGGATTTTGATAATAGTAGACTCTACCAGGCCTGGAGACACAAGTGTTTAGTGTTGCTCAAATTATCTTGGCAAAAATCAGTCCATGTACCTATAGGTCAAACTAATCCTTTATATGAGACCTTTAAAATAGCAAATTCTAAAATCTTTCATTGGACTGCCTTTAAAGTGTTAAGACTTCTTATTGTTATTTGGAATCAGTATCCGTTAAGATCAACAGTGGTTATTTCTGTTGATCACAAAGACTTAATACAATCGTCAAAGAGAAGAGTGACTGACAATTATTTAAAATTTCACAGGTTTTTATTGGTGAGATGAACACTGCCCTTGGCAAAACATTGCTCTTGAAACTATAAAGATTTGATGAACACTATTTTTCTGTTTCCCTAACCTGCCTGCCACCTGCAAAAAGGTTACAGTACATGTAAAGTAGGTTTTTGCTGCTACCTTTTATCCTCTATATTAATTCTGAAACATGCCTGTGGAGAGTTAAGCTTTATTTAATAGAAACTATCTTTTTATGCTTGCTTGCAAATATTGCAAATATCCTTGCTTGCTGTTTGTGGAAGGCTTCTTAGAATTCTTACAGAATTCTCACAGAATTCTTTAGACTCTTCCCAGATTGCAGTGCTCTGGACTCAAACACTCCTATAGTGGAGCTGCTGGATATGAAGATGAGTAGTAAACTGAAAAAATTGTGGCATATAATTTCCTGGCTGTTTTTTTAATTTTGAATAGATGCTGAACCAAGGACATGGTTGTGATTTGAAATATAGTAGTGAATCTTTTGGGCTTTTTTCTTTATAAAGGGTTGTTGAAAAGTCATTCAGAGCTCCAGAACTAGAGCTCGTTCTAGACTGGTAGGGCCTGATCAAAAGTCTATTGTAAATAATGGGAATATCGCCTCGGTTACATTTCATTCAGCTCATAAATAATCCTCTCTTCAGTTCTGCATAATGGGTGTGTTAGTAATTTGTAAAGAGTCTCTGAAGTTTTTACCAGTATCCTGTACCATACTTTTAGGAACCTGCAAGTCATCTGATACACCTTATAAGAACACACACTGTTAAAATGCAGTCTTTTTGTGACTCTTTCCTCATCTTGAATCAGAAACTTGTATTGTGGCTTCAGTGTTTCCTGAAGTTTCAATATTTCCAGTGTTTGAGCTTTGGGGGTTTTTCTGTGAAAGATGGTGTAGAAGGGAATTTGGCAATATTTAAGTCGCATTATAATAAGGTGAATGAGCTGTTGTTAAATAAAATGGTTAATTAATATCTTCTTTTCTTCCTTATTTAGCAGCTGAAGGTTCTGAAACACAAGACAAGAAAGTCACTTCAGGACAAAGCAACACTGGAACTAAGCCAGGTATGCCATTCCACATGCTCCATGTTATAAGGCTGTTTGCCTCAATGGTGTATGGAAAACAGCTGGCTTAGGAACTTAAAAAGTTTTTTGCTTTTGTACCTCTCTTACTGTTTCAGTCAAAATGGTGTCAGTGAATGTTTGTATTTAGTTAGGCTGGAATCTGTGATTGTTTGCAAAGACGCAAAACTAAAAGAATCTACTTTTATTTTAGTACAGCTTAGGAATGAGGGTTGGGAAGTGAGATAAGACAACAGAAGCCACTGTACTTGTATCTGTGCTTGAATGAGAATTATCTGCTGTAGGCAAAGATTTACGGCCTTTATATAAATGTGCTTCTGTTGAGGCTTTTCTTCACTTACCACAAAACATGCCATGTTCTGTAATGTACTCTGTGCAGTGGGCAGATATTTCTCATTGCTTCACCATACCTGATTGTGTGGATTTAATTCACTGTTCACTTACACAGTTAAAAGTGTAGGTACTAAAATGCCTAATGCAGTCCTTGGTGCCCTGGGTCTGTTCCAGTTGCGTGCTTAGACTAAGATCCAGGAGAGCCCTTAGATATTTAAATTCTGCTTGTAGTGCAGTTTGGGTACCCAAGCTTAAAATATGGAGTTAATAATGATTTTGTTTAGGTATCTTGGAAAGCATAGGTGCTTGTGTTGCTGAGAACTAGGCACACTGTAAAGCATTCACTTTTCAACTCTTTGACAGTTTGGCAGCTCAGTGACTGTTTTGTGCTGACAGACTTTTCTCTATCCCCAAACGGGGTACCTTTGGTCTACCTCTCCAGAGGGAAGGAATCCCAGTGCTGTCTGTGTTCAGATCACACCTTGCATGCTCTGCCAGGCAGCGCTGGGTCCTGCACAAAGCACAGTATTCATGGCTGCTCTCAATCAAAAAGGCAATGGGAGAAAGAGGAGAAAATAAAGATAACATTACCTGCTTCCACAGCAAAAACAGAGCTCTTGATGTTGGACAGTGTTCAATACCCACTTTATCCTTTGGTAGTTTAATCCAGTTTTCATTTCTCAGGGGGGTGTCCTGGCTGTTCCTATGTTCCTTGATCTATGCTGGTGTGTAGAAAGGAATGCAAAATTCTTGGGGCAGGAGAGAGGAAAGGCACAGACATATGTCTAGGCTTTAACTCTACACCCAGTCTGGTGGGAATCCATGTTGAAGAGAGAGCTTCTGAGAGATGGTGATTTGGTTTTTTGTTTGTTCAAGGTCTGTTGTTGTTTTTTCTTTATACTGCATATGAATTTTGTGTCGAATTGTTTTAGTTAAAAAAACAAACCGGTTTGCAGCGGATCAGTGACAGCTGTCACTATGTCACTATGAACTATGCCTGGAAGGTGTCTGTAGAATGAAAAAATATTGGAAGTCCAAAGCAACTTTGAATGTGTGCATGGCAGTGCAAAGGGAGCTAGACAAAGGGAAGAAGGTTTGAGATCCAAGCAATGTGTCTTTTCAAGTAGTGCCATGGCTTATATTTCTTTCTCCCCTGGGTTAGTTCATAGGTGTGAACTGACATACAAACTGACTGTTGCTTTCCACTTGATGTCCCTTTTAGTTTCTTTAGTGTAAGAAATTAGCACCCTAGGAGTCAAGGGCAAATAGGAGAGAGGTGTGATCTGAACACAGCACTGGGATTCCATTCCTCTAGGGAGGTAGACCATTCATGAGAAGAGATTGAGAGGATTATAGATAGAAATGACGAATAGTGGTTGTGTGACTTCTGAAACCACACTGAGTGCAGCTGATAGTTTGGGCCACAGAAACTGACCTTATGTTCTAAGTGAATATGGTAATTGTTAATTTAGCAACTTAATTTCTACAAATGTCAACTATGTTTAAGAGTTTGTTGAGAATTATATAGAAGATTGCAAACTTGCTTTTCCCTTTTGGTAATATAATTAAGGACCAAAACCCACTGACGTTTCAGTGCTGAATTTCTGCAAAATACTCTTTGTAGCTTGTAAGCTTTTCAAAATTAAACTGTTAACTTATGAAAGTGAATTTTGAACTTGTACTCAAATGTTATAAGTTTATGGAAAAATACTCTTTTCAGACGTAATTTAGAAGCTTGATTTCCAGCAACAGGTAGAAAATTATTTTCCCCTTAATAAAGCTATGGCTTATCTATTTTCCAAACATTCCTCTCATACAGATGCTTAATTCTCTACGTGTTTTGTAAATGTAGTGAAATAGGTTACTTAGCATGAGTTCCCACATGTTGTATCATAACTAAACTGCAGCTTCTATATCAGCATGTGGATCTTCCTGGAGTGTTGTCTGTAAGGCTTTGCATATGCCCAGTTATCAATTATTTCTGTAAAAAATGAGGAATTCTTGTAAGATTTGTTGCAACTGACACGTTTCCCATCTTCTTGTGCAGTAACATAAATATTGCCTGATGATGAATATGAGCAAGAGAGAGTACAAAGTACCTTGTGTGTTTGTTCTGGTATTCTTACTGAATAAGAAAAATACCAGTCTGACAGGTATTTGTATGATGGGTTGTTAGTGAGTAGAGACATGAGAAATAAAATGGGGAGCAGGCCCAGTGAACCCAGTGAACCTTCTTGTTTTGCCACAATTTGAAACTATTGATTCTATGCACTGAGGGTGCCAGCAGATCACTTGGACTCAGAATACAATTGTTGGAGGTTGGACTTGTAGCCAAACTAAAAAGGATAATTGTCAAGGCTCAGAAAAGACATTTTAATTAGCAGTGTAAGGTTTGCAGGGATAATATATGCTCCAGCCTCTAGCAGAGCCACTGCAATGATGGTCTGCTACAAAGGTGTTATCCCCATCTTTGTACTAATATTGATTTAGCTCTTTATGATCCCAAATGTATGCAAAATAGCTTGTTACTGAAGACCTACTTATACTGTGCATAGCTGCAACTTTATGTGAATTCTCTAGGATTGTTCTAAAATCCTGGGGTGTTGGGAGAGGGGCTGTTCATGCATGAACACTATCAGGTGTGTGATACAGAAAAAATAATTGGATATCTTCGAAGAAAGTGGCAGAGGGCAACTTTAAAAATTTATTTTATTCCTTCCATTGCTTATAATTAGGAATTCTTAAGGGAGATCTTTTCAGTTTGCCTGTCCATGTGACCCTCCTGCCTCTTTGAAGAATTGTTTCTTCTCCCCGATAGGGAAATCTCTCTTCTCAAGAAAGGGGGAGGGGGGAAACCCAACTGAAAGGAGCAGGTTTTTACATTATTCCCCAGTGTCTCATCATTTTCTGTCAACTCAATGTTACATTGACTTTGCTGACAGCCCTTGAAGGGAATCCTAGTTTTCCAAGGGAATTCATATTGAATGTGCATTATTCCACAAGCACTAATTACTCATGCTACAGAAATTCACGTTTTGTGAATCTTGTGTGCCAGTCACGAGAGAGAAGGAATACTATTACCCTTTTGACCTGTGTCTGCATGCTAGACTGCATGCGAGTCAGCACACTTCTTAACATCAGCCAAATGTTAATCCGTACCATGCAATGGACAAATCTATGTGATGGCATGGCTAGGCGTGGCATACGCCATAAATGGCAACACTGTTGTGCTATTCAACCAGCATTACAGTTTTGATCTGTAACTGGGTGATGGATTACCTTTGTCTTTGCTGGGGACTTGTTCCTGTTTTGCACCTTTCATTGTGGCTGTCGTGTTTGAAGGTTCTTCCTGCCAACTATGCAGTGGGTTTTCTCCTTGCAGCTGTTACTTTGCATTGCTGTTAACATCCTTAATTGGGGCTCTAGTCTGATGTTGCTGGGATGATGGTTTTTCACTGAGAGTTAAAGAGCAAGCTGAAGTTGTCAATGAACTGGTTCATCCAAGAAATTGTCATCCTTACGCAGAAACTTCTGTTGGAGTATGGAATACTCATTATTGGGTTTTTTGTCTAATTCAAATAACTATTCAAAATTTAGTCTAGCACATCCTCACTTCGAAGGTGTATTTTTGCAAATATCTTTAACCCCTGTTTTATGAGCCATTATATTGTTTTGCTAGTAACTTTCTTCACAAGTATGCAACCTATATACATATATGCTGACTGTATGTTTTTACAAGTTACTTGTGTACTCACACTGAATAGTGAAAAGGCTCTATTTCTTGTGCACTTTTATGGTGACAGTATTCTAGGTTGTTCTTTATCTTAAAATACTTAAAAACTGCATTCCCTTCAATACTAAAATAAATGAGACCATTTATTTATACTCAGAAATCTTTTTAATTTTTCTGTGGGATTTTTCGTTTACTTGTGTTCTTATTCAAAGCATACTTTTTCAGTACTAGTGAAAAAAGCATAAAATTAAGAGCTTTCCAAGTTTAACAGCACAGGCTAAGGATGAGTAGGAAATTGGTTTTGACAGCATGCTGAGATGAATTGGTTACTTGGACTTTGTTCCCTTTGTTTGGAACCGCTCCATTGCTGAGAGTGGAAGTAGGATGCTAGCTGTTCAGAACTTTATTGTCTTCCAGAGACATCACTGAGCAAGTGATGTTTTTCCAACAAAGCCTGAATTCTTAAAGTCAAGCCTAGGCTCTGACACAGATTTTTTCATATTATCCTTAGTCTTACTGCTGTGATCCAAGTGACTAGTTGTAGGTATTCTTAAAGATACGTAGCTTGCTTTCAATCTACAAGGATAGTTGAGGAAGCTATCACCTTACTTTTCTGGTATTATACCAGTCCGTGCATGTGGTGCACTCACTACTTTTAATGCATTTGTTGGAGGTTTTTAACACACGTGCACACAAACATCTGTTGAGATCAGTGTCATGTTGTCTTCAGAGACTCAGCCACAGCTGCTTCAGAACTACTTAGCCGGATCAGTGCTTTGATCCAAACTGTTTTGCTTGGGTGCTGAGCTTCTTCAGCATTGTGAAATAGGGCTTATTGGTTGTTCTGATGCAACATTGGTGGGAAGATGACAGACGCTTTATTATAATAGAATTTCCTGTGGATGCATTTATGGAGAGAGGTTATGGAATAATAGTATTTTGGTATTTTGTCACAAAGCAGTCAAGTTGTTTTGGGCTTGGAAATAAAACTTCTTCCTGGGTTTTCACAGACCATAGTCTTGCTGGGTATTCACATGTAAACCTTGGTCTATTCTTTGGGAGTGTTTTGCATCCTAAATGTGAATGCATTCTGATTATCAATTGTTCTGGGTTTTTTTCATAAGATGCATTTCTGAAAATGTGATCTATTTTGACATTAGAATAATTAGAGTTGTTTAACAGCCATTTTTCTGAAAGTTTGTTTGTGGTAATACTTGATTTTATGCTATGTGCCTAATGTTTTCCCCCTCCCTCTCTTTGTAGATCATCCAACAGTACTAAAGGTTGATGACAGGCAACGGCTTGCCAGAGAACGGAGAGAAGAACGAGAAAAACAGCTAGGTAAGGCCTGCTCTGGGTTTTTTTACGGTTTGAGGTTTTTTAATGGAGTATCATCTGCCTGCAGTATTTTTGCAAGTTTACTTTCAGAAGCATTCAGTAAAATAATTGTGCTAGATACACAGTAGTGTCATTCTTAATACATTATCCTATCTTTAAAGTAGATCTTTTAATTCATGCACATCTTGAGATTTGTCACCTGTTTTATGACTGCGAATGAAAAATGGGTTGATTTCTGAAATCATGCAAGGAAACTTCCCTGATATAAATGGAATTTTGCAGTTTCAGAATATTTTAACAATTAAGATTAGACTGCTTAATATGTTGAATACATCCTTTATTGCCATAAAATAGAATTGCAGAACATGTGTGATTTGAATTTTTTTTTATATAAAATGGGGATATTTTTTGGGGTAACACCTTTAATAGGTGTCAAATAGATGTGCTCAATACCTTATGTCACCTGTGTATGAGCATATATAACAGCTCACATGAACAGTGAAGGTTACTTAATACTGATGAGCATTATATTGAGTACAGTGGTAAGAAAACTAAGAATTATGTGAAGCCAAATTGATGGCTTTCTGAACATGTTTGGCTGCCACAAAGTTCTGTGGCAGTTGAGAGGTTGGGAAGCACAAGTATTTCCTTTTATTTACATATTCACCCTGATTTCTTTGGGTGTTGAATTCTTATGACTTAAGAAACTGGAGTTCCTTATTTCCAATTTCTAGCTTCTGTAAGTTTATAGAACTGTATTATAACTCCAGCCAGAGTTGTGCTGCTTTTTCTAACTTGAGGAGCCATGATTTATTATCACCTAGATCTTGATAGTGTTTTTAGCCTTCCTTTTTTTACAGCACCTTACAACATTGCAGTAGCCCTGCATGAATCATTAGGGTTGTTTTGGAGTGGAAAAAGAAAGCTTTGGGTTTGGCTTGCTCAAAGGGTAACATGACAGGATGTTTGCTAATCCCTGAAAAGCTTCTCCTGTTGTTGATGGTGTGTGTAGGCTTAGTTTCTTAAGGTTCCAGAGCAAATGGATGTTACTGGTCCATTTTAATTAATTTTTCATATATGACAGTTCCCTGTCTTGAATTAATTCTTTTCTCATGTTTGATCCTTGTGTAATAACAATGCTTTACTCAAGTGCAGAGAGAGATACTTTCCTTAAATTTTCCCAGACTTTGATTTTTTAACTATTAATAAATGAGTGTCTGTTACTGGAAGGATATGACTTCTGTTGAGAAATGTGTTATTTTGTGTGACATGTTTTAAAAGCATCATCAGGGAGGTTTATGAGTTGGCATGGAATCCTTCATTTCCAAGTGAGTTCTGCGTGTCCCTATTATGTATGAGTGTATTGTGTGTTCTTGCATGAAGAATTATTTTGAACTAACAAGAAAATTGAAAATAGCATTGTACTTTCATCCGTATATTTGTCTGCTAACAGTATGATTTAGGAACTGTCTCTTGAGATTTGTGTTCCAGTACAACAAAGCAATAATTTTTACTATGGCATGCCACATTTTCTTTTTCAGTGCAGAACCTAGATAATCAGTCACTCACATCGTGTGAACCATAGCACAGAAATTCCTAAGCTGTCTCTCTTAAACATTAAGTTGGATAATGTTGTTACATAAATGTGTCTTGCTAAAAATTGGACTTGGATTTTGTTAATATTGGGACATCAGTCATGCAACAGTAAAGCAGCTGAAGGAAGGATTTTTTTTTTTCAATAGAAATAAGTTGGATTTAAACTTAATTCCTTTCCTTTTGATTCAGGGGACCTGTCAAGTTTAGCAAAGACTTCTTTTTAAGCAGAAGTTGAGAATTTCAGTCATACCTCAAATAAAATTATTCTCTGCTTCTCAAAAAAAAAAAAAAGAAAAAGAAAAAAAAAGACAAGACAGTGTTCAGTTCTGTAAGCGTAGAGCTGGTAGTAGTTTTGTTTTGTATTTTCAGCTAGTTGAACTGCAGGAGGTCATGTTACCCATCTTTTCAGAAAAATTAAGTTGTTTTACCCTTCTGTTAAGAATATGTGGAGTACCACATGTGGAGTTTAATAAGGATTATGGTTATTTATTGGACAATATTCTGATGTTACAGGAGCGTTGATTTGAGAGCTTTTTTCCTCTCCCTTTTGTTTACTTTCAAGGCTTAATTTTTTTCAAGTTCCACTATGCTGTGATGGATTTGACTTTCCTTGTGGTATAATGGGTCGATGGGTGCTTGCACTCTTGAGGGTTTGCTTGCACCTGGCAATGGTATTTTAGCATCTTATTCTACTTAGCACATTTGGGTATCTAACTCTTGTTTTTAATGAGATTTTAGAGAGTAGGAAAGATACTGTTATCTTTGTTGTCTGGATAGGTATAGCATGTGTGTGGTAGAACTGTCAGCTTCTTGGGGATAATGTTATGCCACCTAATTGAAAAGAATAAAAAAAATCTACAAAAATTCCCCTTTCAACTTAGTATGTTCATATTGGGTTTTGGACCTTTCTTTAAATAACATAGAAGGTACGCAGGGACACATATGTTATTTTGGCAGATCGCGCCATCCAGAAGGAATTATTTTTTTTAGGTCCTTTGCTATAGTAAAGGCATTGCTTTTGAAATGCCATCTGAATACTTCTAATATATGAATTCTTCAACACTTTTTCTTATAGTTCATTTTCCATGATTAAAGTTGTACCAATTTGGTGTGGTTTTTTGCTTCGTTTTTTTTATTCTTCTGACTGTTTGGTAATGTGTGTATTGCTGATATGCACATTCAGACCTTTAAAGGATTATTAGGGTGTTCTTTATTTTATTCTATAAAAAATGGTTCAAGTGTTGTCACTTGCTCTTTAGTGATCAAGTTTTCCTTTGTGTGCTCTTTATGCTAGCACTCTTTCCACAGT
Organism: Empidonax traillii; assembly: GCF_003031625.1. Lineage (NCBI taxonomy): Eukaryota > Metazoa > Chordata > Aves > Passeriformes > Tyrannidae > Empidonax > Empidonax traillii. The sequence continues at coordinate 31,494 of NW_020955422.1, read as the reverse complement.
GCCTATGCATAAAATTATCATCTGTCCTTTAAAATACAAATATCAGTTCTCTTTTTGTGAGACCAGCCCGCTTGGGTTTTGCAGGAAGGAAATCCCAAGAGAGACAGTGGTAGGTGAGGGTGATAGCTGTCAAATGGAACTGTTCTCAGAGGCCAGAGTGAAGGGAGGTGTCACATTTCTGGCTCCAGCTTGGCACTACAGTTCCTTTGCATGTGTCAGGCTGACTGGCTGTGTTCTGACAGTGGGGGCTGTGAGATGTACACATCTTGGAACTGGGTTGTTTGTGAAGGCAAACATGGTCACTGGCCTGGTCAAACTGGAAAATTTTAAGAAAAGCCACTGCTTTTTCACCCTCAACTGCCATATTGATTGCATCAGTACTGCCAAATTAAACAGTGCTGAAGAGCATTCTGTGGTGCTAAAACTTAATTGTTCTTGCTGTTAAAATGTTATGATGGATCCTGGCAGGGTTTTGGCTCGATCCAACTAGCTGTCTGCTTGCTGATTCCCTGGCAAAGTTTGGGAATTGGCAGGGGAGGCCCATGGGCTTTTCCTCACCTGTTGATTAAGTGCTGTTGACATTTTGGAGGATTGAAGTTTAGCAGTACAGGGCAAAGTTATTCCATTCCAGTTGGTTTCTGGTTCCATTTGTTAGTATAAACTTGGTTCTCCATAACTGTAAAGAAAAATCAAAATGTGTTTTTCAACAGGAAAAGTAACTGGGATTTTAAAATGAGTTTCATTCTGGTAGCCTTAGGTAGTGGCCTAGCAAAGAGGAGGTGTTGGAGTTTCCTTGTTATTACTTAGCACTATCTCAGTCCTGATTCTCGAGAAAACCATTTTAAGTCTCACATTTGTTCATGCTTTATCTACAATAATCCTGCTTGAAAACTAACTTTTTTTTTTATCACAGTTGTGATTCTGACAAGGACACATGGCTCATTTATTTTCTGGCATTGGGAACAAAAGATGGTAATCCTGCCTTCTCACTTAATACAGTCCTTAAATGAAGAGTTATTAATCTTAGTTTTTAGAATACATCTCAATTTCAAGTTGGCGAAATCCACTAAATTCTTAGTACTTAAAATGCATAACCATTAAAATAATATTTTAAAGATCCCATTATCATAGAGATTACTCTCCCATTTGAAAGTGAACATTGGCAAAATATCACATTAATAAAAATTACAGGTTTTTTTCTGTGACTAAATTCCTTCTGGTGTAATTTATTCTCTGGCAGCTGAGGGCAGAACTTCAACATTTCCATAGAAAGAAGCCCCACAGAAACTGGGAATTGGTGATCGTAGCATATGATTAATTTGGGGTGCTCCTGAAGAACTTGAATGTCAAAAGAGTTTATAAGACAAGAAAACAATTTTTAAGGAAGACTAGCCTGAAAATTTCTGTGATTAATGTCCCTCAGAGCATGATTACTGGGGAAAGGTTGGCTTAGAGAATCTAACATTAACTTCACCTTTAATGACAGCTCTGAAGTTCACCTTCTAATTCATTCAGTCAACCACTTCTGTGTAATGTTCCCGTTCTTAGGTATGGTTAAAGCATCACTGATCCATTTTACTGCTAATGCCGCAAGGAGGCAATGACAGCGTCAGTGCGGAGCTGGCAATGGGGAAAGGTGAAAGAGCGGTCAGAGGAGAAAGCTGTGGCCGAGGTCAGGGCCGTAAAGTTAGAAAATATAAAAGCTGGAAAGATTGACAAAGTCTATAGGATCTTCACTTAGATAAGCTGTCCATCTAAGGTGGATGCATAAGGCAGACTGAAAAAGTATGGTGCTAGACTAATCTCTGTTTATATAGGCAGTATACTAGAAAAAAAGGGACTAAAGTGAAGAGACAGCAGAAGGGACAGAAAAACAGGATCTGGCAACGCCTTCCTTGCTTCACATGGATAAACAGAAAATAAAGGCTTTGATACTTAATGCATGTTCCCTTTTCCTCACAGCCTAAAACCCCTGCAAAGAATAGCTCTGTGTGTGACTGGGGGAAGAAACTACAAGATTATTTCCACAAAAGAAACATGCATGGTTTGCAGCTAATATCTTCCACATTAAATTAGTTAATTCCAGTGTAACATTGGTTGGTTTCAAGTCTCTTAAGATCAGAGTGTCTCTTTTGTGATTGACCTTGTTTTCTTTTGCTCTGTTACTCACTTCAGAACTGTCAGAAACACAACCTTAATTATGTTGTTTTGTAATCTAATCCAGCATTACTAGTTTGCAAACAAGCAGAACGTATTAACAGCACATCTAGGGCTCAGTTTCTAAATCCTTTTTTTGTGCTCTGGTTTTATGTCCTTGTATCACATAACTGTGTTCAAATGTATTGATTGTACTAAGTAATGAGATAGAAGAAGGATCAGGCTGTGACTTTTCTTAGTATTTTCCAGCTTTAATGTAACTGTTCCTATGGCATTTAAGCTTTCAGCATGCAGATGCTATCTGAATGATGACCAGCCTTTCTTTGAATGATTCTTGCATGTTCTCAGGCAGCGTGTGTTGGTACAAGGGAGAGGAGTATCATGAAGCTCTTAAGGCTCAGGCCCAAGAAAAAACCTTTTTGTGTGACCATACCCATACTGGAGTGCAGTGTTGGCTCAGCACCAGGCAGAGCTCTTAGCAGTTTCTGGAGAAGCCATCATAAAAGTGGGTATTTCCCCCTTCCACATCCTGCAAATCAGATGCTCTTTTGAGTTGATCAGACCTTTTAGAGGTATCTTGAGTTTCCTGTAGGCTTATCTGCTGATTCCTTCTATCAGCAAAGCATTCAATGTACATGTACAGCTTCCTGAAGCACACCTATGTATCCATAATATAGCTTAATATCCCTATTTTTTTACTTTAGAGCAGGCATTTTAAACCCTTGAGTAAACTTAAGTTTTTACCCTAGAATAGGATTTGTTAATTTCTGTTTGGGGTAGCAGGAAAAAAGCTTCTGCAAATTCTTAAATAGGGACATGAGAATGAAATAAAAAGATGATATTTTCAACTTCTTATTTTTCCTGAAAATATCCTCCTATATCTAAGGACACTAACTTATGTCACTGTATATACCTACCGTCTAGGTGGCAAAAACTGAGCCCTCAAGTTCACAGAAGAATATCAGTAGAGCGTATAGGAAGCAGTGAAAACAAAGCAGATATTCTCCTTTGATTCTCTAATAAGATAAAAAAATAGGAATTGGTGCTTGAAAAATAAGTGTAAAAGTACCTAAGGTTATTTCTCCATCTGCGGAAAAAGTTAAGTTCATGAAAATAGATACTACACTTTTTTCAGCAGATGTATCATACATCATGTTTTCATGTTTTTGTTAAATACTTAGTCCAAGCATAAAATTAGTAGCTTTTTTAAGTTAACAGATGGTTATATGTTTTCTGCTACCTTTTGCCTGTAGCTTAAAGTTGATGGAAAGAGGTAGCTTTTGTATTTGTTTTGAGTCAGATCTATTTTGGTTTAGATGTATTCCAGCTGAACACTTCCATTTACCTTGGTTAATCCATCACTAATGTGAGTTTCTGTTATTGAGCTGTCTTACCCTATCACGAAAATGTGATTTTTATCATCCCTTCCATGAGGAGCAGAAAGCTGAAGATTAGTGTTCTATCCAGAGGTTCAGCATTCTGATTGTCTTCCCAGCAGTAAAGAGTGACGTGAAAGTTAACGCTTTTACATAAAAGTGTTTTCAGCCTTTCTATTCTCGAATTTAGAAGTTCAGATATTCTATTTTCATTACTTTTTCTAAACAGCACAATTGCTGAAGCCTATGGAAATGACCACAAACAATGCCCCAAGAATGTCTAACCATCTACATTAATTACAGAAAGATCTCCATGTCTTTTATAGGCAAATTAATGTTCCAGTGACATCAGTTAAGAAAGCTGATGGGTTTTTAGTTTTTGTTTTTTCTTAACTTATTAATTTTCAGTGGACAACCAAAGAGCTTTTTCATGCTGGGTTACCATTGTAAGCAGATTCCAAGCACAAAAGATCACAGGATCTGTGGAAGTCTTGTGGTTCACAGCAGTGGCTTGTCTTGATGTGGTCATTAGAGTCTGAAAGTAAGTGACTATTAAGTAAAAGCCAACATGCTGCAGCTAGATGGGCTTTTGTGAGATATATATATATATATATATGCTATTATGCTTCTTAGATACTCGTAGCTTTTTCAAAGAGAATGGATTCTTCAAAACTTCTGGAAAATGGTTTGATTGAATTCCAGTTTTGAACAGCTACAGCGTATGGGTTACTAATGTGTTCAGTAACACGGTGTGTCCACTGGTGTTTTTTGGGGTTTGGGTTTTTTTGTGTGGTAGGTTGGCTTGTTTTGTTTTGTTTTTTCTTTTTTTTTATTCATTTATATACCACTATGGTGACAGGATGCTATAAGAGTCTAGAGCATTTACTGAGTGAAGATACGTATAACTTAGACTGCGAACTGGTGTTGCATCAGGGAACAGTCTAGTTCCTCTCTTGAATGCCTGATTAGGGAAGGTAAAGCTTTTAACAAAGATAATATTAAACAAATTTTGCTTGCAATAAATGAATTAGACTCCTGATTTCCTTTTAAGAGGAGGATAGTGAATGATTCTCTCCTTTATTTCTTTTCCCCTATGGTGGTTTTAATCTAGGTTACCAGTTTGTAACCAAGTTTGTAACCAAGGAAGGGGCAGTGTTCCCAGTATTCCATATGATTTTTACGTAAATCAGGGTATAAATAAGAGGGGAGGAGAGGCCTTCGCTCTCTCCTCTTCCACCGAAGTTCGGGAACAGTGGGTCCCTGCACTGGTCTCGCTTATCTAAGGCTGAGGCCTGCAGCATCCACTGACCTGCCACGTGGAGGCTTGGGGAGTGCTGGCCATGTGTGTGTCAATCCTGTTTTTTCTCTCAGGGATGTGGTGAGATTTGTTTTACTAGTTATTTTACTAATTCTCGGGTTTGATTGCGTATATCTGCTCGGTGTCCTTTTTTTGTTCCCTTTTGTTCCTTTTCCCCTTTCCCTATCCCTTTGGGGGGTATTTGGATTCCCTTTTACTGTGTACATAGCATCTTAACTGTAATATACATAAAATATATATATATGTTTTTATATAACTAGCTTGATTTTTGGGTTCTTCAATTTGCATAGGTTTTTTTCCTTTGCCCTGGGGGAAGTAGAAAGGGGGAAGAGAGGGGCTGCTACTGGGGGGTTGGGCATTTGGCAGGGAGCCAAGTCCGAACCATCACATCCCCCAAGATCCATTTCTGCAATATCTACTGACAGACAAATAATAGACTGGAAATTAAAAGTAGTTTTACAGTTTCTGCATGTCAGAATAAACGAAGTCAAAAGTTAAAGTATTACAAGCTCTGCATCCGTAGATATCTGTGCAATACTGTCCAGAGAACTGAAACAAACTCTCTAAACATTTCCCCATCAGAAATGAAACAAAACAGTAGACTTAAATAGGACACAATTTTGGAGATGATAACAAGGAGAAAAAGCTTCACAGGAAGTAATTGTACAGAAAGAACAAGCGAGAGTAATACCCTCTAGGAATGGCATTTAACAGTTACTTAACATTACCACAGTCTAGCACAAATGAACAATTATTTTAATTATTTTAATCAAATATTCAGGGGAAATCAGTGGAATGTTTGCAGTGCGGAATTCAGAGATTAAGGATACTCTTTAGTCTTCTCAATAAACAGAAGGACTTTAGAAATGTCTTTTGCTAGTTTTTAAGTGGTATTTAGATGGTATTGAAGGTAACACGTATTTTTAATTTTGTTTTTCATAAAGTAGTTGGTTGATATTACCTGGGTTGCTCCTTTTGGAGAACATTATCCTCATTTGCTGAAGAAAACAAGATAAATACATGTAGAGTGGAAAGAACAGTGCAGTTCACTGATGTGGCTGCTTATGCTTGGGCTGACACTATTCTGCAGTCCAACTGTGTAGAAGCTAATAGGAAGAGCAAGCTTTTGCAAAAATCACTACCTTTCTGGTGACAGGCTGACAAAGGTTCCGCCCAAGGCATTGGGCAGAAAATTTAGACTGTTAAGTAGAAGGCAAAGACAAAAGGAGGGGATGGGGATGGGGATGGTACCTCAGAGATTACATATTTTATTATATATCAGTTGTTCACGATGTAACTCAAATTGTTGAAAAAGGTGAGCTCAAACTGAGCCCTTTGCTCGGTCTTCTTTGTACCTGGGCAATAGAAAGACGACATGATAAATTGCCCAGAAAAGTTGTGGATGCCCCATCCCTGGAAGTGTTCAAGGCCAGGTTGGATGGAGCTCTGAGAAATCTGGTCTAGTGAAAGGTGTGTCTTGTCCACAGCAGGGGGATTGGAACTAGATGATCTCTAAGGTCCCTTCCAACTCACACCGTTATATGGTTCTATGATCATGGGGGGTCATGTATTTCCAGGAGAAGAGTAGACCATAGTGAGAGTCTCCTCTCTGTCCGTACATTCTCTTGGTGAGCTCTTGCCTTCCCAAGAAGGGGCATCGCAAGAAGAAACAGATGCATGTTTCTGCTTTACAAATTAGCTTTCCATTTGGAACACTAGTTCTGGCTCTATTTTGTTACGCTGTAAGGTTTTAGTGCACAAGAAGAAGCATTTGCAGATTTTAGTTGTCCTGGAAGCTGATTTTTTTGCCATATTCTGCTTTTTTCTGCCTTAATCTGTGGTTTACATTTCTCCTTCAACTCACTTGTAACTAAGTTAGAATAGAAAAGTATTTCTAGAAATCTTCTGCTGGCTGTTGCATTAGTATTTCACAGTTGCAGGTGTTACTTCTCACACCTATTGTTATTAATTATCTAAGGAACTGTACTATTCCTTGTCGCTATAATTATTCTAGCTACGATTGTTAAATTTCCTGCAAACATCTTACTGAGCTTTCACCCTTCTTACCATGAAGGTGTCTTAAGGCTGTCTTTAGCTGCTCAACAAATATCTCTGCTAGTTTGTATCCCACAGCAAAGCTAAACATGCTATCTGCTTTTGTCAGCAAAGTATTTGACATCTGAAATGGTAGAGAGGGATTTTCTCAAGGGAGATGACTCTACAACATGAACTGGTCTACTCTGGATAAAAATTTTCCATGAGATTAAGTATGCAAGTACATAATGTTCAAAGTGGAATCCAAGTTATTTATTGAGTGGGATCATCCCATCAGTGAGATGGGATTTGTTTGAGTAGGCAAGAAGGTGCAGAAGAGCAATATGGTACTGATGAGTCCTGGCATTATAAGAAGTGATTGCAATGTCTGCTCTGGACATCTAAAAGCATTTGGGTGTTTTGGCTTTGGTATATGGTTGTGTCAAACAGCACAAATCTCTCTTTTAATTGAAGGCTGAAATTGCAGTTCTAGAGCACGGGATTTTAAAAATAGGCTCTTTTTTTCTTCTTCTTCTTTTTTACCCCAGATGTAATTTTAAAAATCCCCAAACTCTCTCACTCTTAGTAAGAGAACTTCCTTACATTGCTGGTCTTGGAAATGGCAAAGCTTTTTGACACTGTTGTCATGGTTCCGTGTTTCTGCTGTGTTAAGGTTTTATAATGTGGTTCTCTGTGATACTTGTCTTGTGATTATCATGTGCATTTCTTTCTGCACTCCCACCTATCAGTTCACAAAGATCCAGAAGTATTAAATGGCTGGGATTTTAGAAAAAAACAAGTAAAACATTTTTTTAGAACACATAAATTTCTGGGACCCAAAGATTTCAAGACAGCAATGGGGAGAGATCTAGACCATCCTATGTGATTGGTTTCTTGTGGACTGCGGTTTGAGGCCATGTTCCAGATAATACCTTCATGAAAATTCAGACCCTGATATGGGGAGCAAAATTTATCTTGTTTAGTGCCTCTTGATTCGTCTGTATTAGGTCTTCTGAAACGCGTTCAGAGCGGTGCAGCAGTGGAGTTATGTGATAGATTATAGTTCACCTTTAGACTGTTTTTTTTTGGTGGATAAGTTCTTTCCTTCTGTTGGTACAGATAACAGTCCAGGTGCTAGAATTGTCATCCCAGCCACTTCTATCATAGGGAATGTGTATTGATCAGCAAAGGCAAAAGTGATCATAGTTTTATCTTTCCTTTTTCTTTTTTCTTTTTTTTTTTTTTTCAGTAAAATATTACAGAGTGTTATCATGGCTTGTACAACAGAAGTTTGTGGGAGCCCCTGGTGGTCTAGTGGTTAAGGATGCGGCGCTGTCACCGCCGAGGCCCCGGTTCAATTCCTGATCAGGGCCACTCCCCGGGCAGATGGAGCTCGTTAGCCCATAAGGCAATCCATCTACGTCCTGAGGACCTCACTGCCACCGTCCAAGCGTGCTTGGCCCCGGCAGATGAACCTCAGGATTAAAGGGTGGGCTCAGTTCCGCGCACACTGTGTCTCACCTAAAAAATCCAATGCACAGGCTGGAAGGTGTAAAGACCTTCCCCGGATCTTCGTTCGCGAAGACTGGCCGTTATATTACAACAGAAATTTGTTCACATACACTTGACTTTAGTATTTAGGCATTTTAAGTTACAAAAAATCCTTTTTTCCGCTCAGAAACTATATGCTCAAATAATTGTTGGTAATTCGCAATACATAAATTGAGATGAAATTAAATGGATGTGGGGCCATTTTAATACATAAAGAGAGACTAGGAAATTATGTATGTCTGAAGAAAATTAGTTCAAAAGTTTTTATTAGTTCAAAAAGTTTTTCCATTTAGCTTGTTTATTCAAAATGTGTTTCAGAGTGCATTGCATATATCGTGCCAATCCTTTTATTTCTGATTTTTCTCACAGCTGCAAGAGAATCTGTCTGGTTAGAAAGAGAAGAGAGAGCCCGGCAACATTATGAAAAACATCTAGAGGAACGCAGAAAGAAGCTAGAAGAGCAGAGACTTAAGGAAGAGAGAAGGCGAGCTGCCGTAGAGGAAAAGCGAAGGCAGAGAATAGAAGAAGACAAGGTGAGAATAAATGTCATGAAAACACTTTTTAGCTTGCTTTTACTATAAGATACAGTACTATCAAACTTTTTCTGTAAGAGTTAATATAAAGAATGCAACATGAACCATGGCCAGTATGACAGAGTGTGCAAAAGGATTTTAAGTCTTACTTGCACAAGTACTGCTTCTTTAAGTGACTCTTATGAGTCAAATGCAGTGGAGTTGTGCATGCCTGGGTTAGTCTATGGAACTGCACAGACTGATACACAAAAACACGAATCGGGACAGGTCTGTATGGTTATGTGTTCATTCCAAGCCATTCAGTTCAACAGTAGCTGCATATTAGTTGCCATAAAAAAAAACCTTTTAAAAAATGAGTGGGTAATGAAATGTGCGCTTGGCTGAATTGTCTCAATTAATCTGGCAACTATGTGCAGTGTGATCCTGTGAAAGTCAGCTCATGCTTATGAGTTTTTTTCTTTCCTCTCTCTCCTGGCTGTTCTAGTATTTAGTAGGTGGGAAATAGCACTAGGGTGTGTTTGTATAGTGGCTGCCATAACAAGACCAATGTTTTTTCTCTGTAGTTCTGCAACTCTCAAACAGATACTACCTTTTCAAAAATTCACTTAATTTTCAGATTCTAACTTATTTATGATTTAATTCTGCTTAACCCTGTTCTGGTGTGTGTCTTAGTAGGCATCACATAAGCTTAAACACAATTCAAAGATGCCTGCTAGGTTCTGTCTGTGGGTATGGAGGGTAGATTTGATGAGAAGGGTTTGATGAGAAGATGAAGTTAAAAACCCAGTAGTATCCAAAGGTATTATCCTGTTGTACCTAAGGAACGACATGAAGCTGTTGTACGTCGCACAATGGAGAGAAGCCAGAAGCCAAAACAAAAGCAAAACAGATGGTCCTGGGGAGGAGCACTACATAACCGCATTAGTAACACAGGTAAGGAGGGAGGCTTGGTTTGCTGGCCAGTTTCCCTCCCCTGCCAGTTAACTGGAACTTATTTTGCTTCTGTTAAAAAGGAGGAATGGTTCAGTGTATGTTGTTTTAAATTCTTTGCACTTGATCTTATTATTGCTAGCAATGGCATGCTTCTGACACTCTTGTGTAGCAGAAAGACAACAAGGAGAAAACTGAACAAAAGTTAGAGCTTGTTTCGGGAGTTAACTGATTATGTAACTATCTTGCTACAGCTTCTCGCTTCTGCTGCTTTGCTGTTGTTTGTGTGTGTATATGTGGGTGTGCTTGTGCCCTGTCAATCTCGTGATATGAGCTACTGTGGCAAATGCTAGCTATATGCCTCAAAAAGCAGGTCTGGTGGAAATGACCAAAGACTGAGATTCAAATAGACACAAGGAAGAAAAGTTGTTCTTTGTAATAAGCTATCTGTGCCTTGTACAAATATTTTGGAAGATAGAAGTCCGCAAATTAAGTTTAAGTGAATTTTAGATATATTTGGCTTTTTTCCCCCAATTATCTTCTCTAACTTAATCTGCCAATCATTAATGTGTATATGCCCTGTTAAATGTGAATCAAACCCCCATAAAGAGGACCTTTCCTTTATTTACCACCAGAAAGTGGTACTTAAAGTTCTTTTCTTCCTATTCTAATTTCAGTGTGCCCAACCTTTCATCAAGGAGGAAAAAAAAAAGTTGAGAAAAGAATGCTTATGTTCTGAAATCTTTATCATGTATAAGTTCAATAAACAGTTATTTTTCATAATGGGTTACTTTTTTTGCTTAACTCTGTATAACTTATTTGATTTTTATTTTATTTTCTGTGAAAAATCATTGTCTTGCATTCTGTCCCTAGGTTATTTTTTTGAATCATCATTCACCTTTCTCGATTTAGCAGGCCTGGAGCACCACTTCAGATCTCAGGGTGGTGCTAGAAAAGCTGGTACATAATGCTGTGTTTTTTTATTCCTTTACCCTTAGCTAGTTCTCAGGAATTGAGATCATCAGTAACTAAACCACCCTCATGTAGTTGCAATGCATGTTTAACATCATGCTGATAGATTAGAACTGTTCTTAGTACCAGATTTTTTCATTATTATTTATTTTTTCTAGAGAGCTACTACTGGCTGACTCTAAAGATTTGGCACAATTCACTGAAATGAAGCATAATATTCTGTCTACTGAAATTCAAGGAGACCCAATTTGAATATTTTGTTATTTTCTAAAACCCTTTTGGCATACTGCATACACACAGGATTTACAATTATTTTGCACATGAACACAGACACATAACCAGCTACATTGGCTGTTATGTTGCTCATGGGTATTTTAATTTTTTTTGCTGGGTTTTGTTTTTCTTTTTTTTTTTTTAGAACAAAGCAGCAATTTTCTAGGCAATGGATTGCATTTGACCTATTCTATATTTATAGGATTCATATTGCCAACACTTATATGCAAATCCTCATGCTGAATGGCATTCATTTAAATAAGGTTCATTGACACGAGAAAGGTTGGCATGCCAAATAACAGAGGTGATTTTTAATATTGTTATTTGTCATCTTCAGTAAGCTGGTTTATGCAGTACATCATTTCTGCCAAATGCAGAAACTTCATGGCTGTATTGATATACTATACAGTTTCTCAGGGATAGATTAGATATGAGATCAAAATCCCCATTCCCAGAAATATTGTTCTGTTCTCAGGAAGCCTGAGCATCCTGTCTCCAGTAATGACTTATTCACACAGAGCATTCTTCAATATACCCCCTAGATCAATGTGGGATAAGTGTGCCAGCCTACAGAGGTCTTGTTCTCCATTTCAACACCTAGATTTCTCCTTTAAAAACCCATTTCTGAGTTTTATTCCCCTTCCACTACCCAGTCTGCCAGTTTTAGACTCTCACTAAGTCATTCTAACACTAGGCACAGTTAGCGAATAATCTCATGGAGTAGGGAAGAATCTTTCTTCAGCTCAACCAGTTATGGTGAATCCTTTATAACTCATAGATCTGGGGAGAGTTAAGGTATTTTTCATATACTGTATTTCTATGAAATTTTTTGTGAATACAGTGAGTATGCTCTAATCCATTAGGACAGAACAGGTAAATACAGTGTTGATGTACTTGTCATAAATAAATAATGGCAATAGTATTTCAGCAACATCACCCTTAATTTTGTCAGTGTTCTGAATTTGTATCTTCTCCCAAAAGAGTATGCAGACATATTTTTGCACACACAGAATATGAATCAGCAGAGCAGTTAAACATATGCTTAAGCCTCATTGCATTTCAGAATGGTTGAATGCTTTGCTGAGTAGTGCTGAGGGTCAGTACATGCTAATGTGTAAGCAAAAGCAGGATTGACTCTCACAGCATGTTCTGAATGTCAGATTTCCAAATGGAAATTTACAATGGAGAATGTGTAGTTGAGATATGTAGCTCTTTTCTTTTTTTTTCTTTTTCTCTGAGAGAGAGAGAGAACAGAAAGGACATAGCTGACTTGTTCAGCTCATTCCTTCCCTTCTGCTATTGCTAGCAACCTTCCTGTGACACCCATATACACAAACGTGTGCAATCTCTATTCTTGAAATAACCATCACCCCCTCAGTAGGGTGCAGATGCTGACTGCAGCAGTTGGGCAGGCAAATGATGTGATACTGCTCTAAAATGTAGAGAAAATGTAAGCAAATTATAAACGTTTAGTGTTACATATGCCATGTATCTGCATTACAAGTGCCTTCCACAGAGACTGAATTTCTGTAATCTGCTGAACTGTGTGCTCTTTTGGATTAACGCAGTACAACTTTGTTCTCAGCAGGTTGAAAATGACTCTGTGGTGGGCAGTTTAGCACTTCTACGTAACTGTGGGATTTTTAAGTAAATCTTTTAATTCCTTTTGTGCTTACCCTCACTTCCTTTGTGTACTGGCCTTCCCTTAATCTTTCAGCATTGCATTGTCATGATATTGACTGTCTGCCTACTAACAGTGCCCTTTCAAATGTCACCTTTTATTGAGGTGTTAAAGTTTTTTCTTAATGAATAACTTTGAGTTTCCATCCAGCCGGGTCCCTCACTGAAGCTTTCTATTGTAAGTCATGAGCAAACTTTTTCCAAGAATACTGAAAATCTTTAGATTGCAACCCATTAAATGATAACGAACAGAATATTTTACACATTTGAAGCTTAAATTGTTTTGTGCCCAGTCTTTGAGTCGCCTATGCAGCGTCTTCTGAGAAATCCATTCTGTTCTGAAAGTTCTTGTGGTAGAGCAGGAGTGACCTAGTCCTGTTTTCCTCCTCCCACTAGCGAGCTAGGAACTTGCACTATTGCATGTGGGCTGTCAATTAGCATTATCTCCATTTGTTTTAGATCGAGACAGGCGGTCTGTTTCAACAATGAACCTTTCGAAACATGTTGATCCAGTCATTAACAAGCGGCTCTCCTCCTCATCTGCAACATTACTAAATTCTCCAGACAGAGGTACAGTTTCAAAGAAAAAAAACCTAAAAGAGCAGCAAGAAAGAATGTTCTATACTGATGTATTACTTTGCACATAAAACAGGCTTCTGAAGTCATTTTCTGTACTCATCTAAGTGGTAGTGGAAAGACTTCAAATGTGACAAGTAAATGGTTGAACATTTTTTCCTGTGAGAACAAATAATTCTTGTTTTTTAAAACAAGAGAACTGACCTAAATAATCCTGCTTTAGCAAATTATAAAAGCAGTGCTTCTGTCAGGTTTTTAGTAAATGAGGTACAACTACTGAAAGAATGCATCACTCCATAGTGCATGCAATCATGTGTGACCTTTTATTTGCATTAGACCATTTTGTCATTATTTTGCTTTCCTTTCTTTTTTGGTAGTAGTTCTTGAATATCCAGGAAGCATGAAGCTTTCAAGCAGTTACTTTATTAAACTTTCTGGTTATTTTATTACCATTTTTTGTTATTTTTATCGAAGAAGTGTGGGTGTTCTTCATATTGTCTGTTTATTGACTTTTTGTGTCCAGTTACTTTTCAACGATTGCTTCATTTCAGTGTACATTCTTGGTGTTTACAAGTGTGCAAAAATGATAAACCATCAAGCTTTTAAAAATTAACATAGCTGAATTGCTGCCTCTGTTCTGAGGATTTACAAGATTGAAGCATTGAGCTTAAAAGTTTTATAAAAGAATCTCTCTTGTGTAACTTGTGCAAAGAGCTTTACAGAAAAGTACTTGGTAAGGATTTTTTTGTCCTCTACTGAGAACGAGTTCTGTCCCATTTCAACCCAGAAAAATGCACGTTTTAAAAACAAATTTTTAAAATGGAGTTTTGGTTGTGTTGCAAAACTGTTTGGGCAGTGTCATTATTTGTGTGTCTTAAACTAAGGGCTAAGTACATGCTTGAACGTGTGTATCTGGGTGAATTGGTGAGATGTGTTCATGCTAGTGGGCTAACCTAGTTGTAGATTCTGTTAACTGAGAAAAATACAGCATTACATTAGGAAATCATTTATTCCAAAACACCAATAATTTCTTGATTTAAATATTGAAATCCAATCAGTTTGAACTTTATTAGCTTTTCAGGTGTGTATATTTTTTCCAGATGGTTGCTGGTCTTTGCCAGGTGATGCTTTTTTGATGAAGGATCTTGGTGATGTGAGCAGGCATTAAGTATGAAGGATAGTCTCTTATGGACTGTAACTCATTCCATTATAGTTTCTGCCACCCATTTCAAGTTCAGGAGAAGTTAAACTGAATACTAAGCAGTCTAGCGGTGGGGAAAGAGAAAGAAGTGATGGCTATATGTCAAAATGTTGAGGCATTCTTTGCTTGGCATTTTCATTAAAACAGCATAGAACTCTTCAGGAGCCCTTTATGACTTTCCCAGACTCCAACACAGAAAGTAAATCCAAATGCACTAAATGCTCTTCCTTGTGCAAAGTCATATACCTCCATCTAGTTGAGCCAGTGACACTGGCAAGTGCTCAAAGGAAGACTCTGACTGCCTGCTCCCCATTTCACCTTCCAGAGGGCACCCAGTCACACTTTGTCTGTAATACATAGTCCTACCTGCAAAACAGCAAGCTAGAGATGAGGATGATAAGCTTACCTACTAAGTGGCTTATGGCTGTCAACCAGAACTTGTCATCTGTTAAGCAGCACCTTTTTATCATTTGAAGGACAGTATTTTTTTTTTTTTGGCGTAGCAAAAGACAAAATCTTTCATTAACTAATTGCCTTTTCAAGTATAGGATTGCTATATATAGCTCTTTATCTTCATCTTACTTATAGCTATGTAGCTATATATAGCTCTTTATCGCAGTTGTTCAATTGGGCAGCTAGAATGGGCTTCTCATTATGCTTTTATGTTGTTGTAGGTAGTGAGTACTTGGAACTGTAACAAAACATGAGCACACACATTCAAGTGGAAAAAACTGTTATTGACCAATACATTTTGGTAACTGTGCTCTTTAAGGAGAGATTAGCAAGGGAATAAGACTTTAGATGAGCTATGAGCTATACACTTTTAGTTTTGCAAAACTTGCACCATATTTGTTTCCTTCCCTGCAGTGATTTTTCTTTCAAGCAGATGGTAGTCTCAGTCATTGTATCACATTTTTTTGCAACCTTTATAGAAGACATTCAAGGACTCCAGTATTGTTTCCTATTGAAAGAGCAGTTTTCTCCCATTTACTCCTCATCATATTTGTGTCTCTGTATAAGCAAATACCGTATTTATCAATGAGAGTCTCCTTTGTGGTGCTTATCAGCAGGCCTGTTAAATCCCTCCTCCCATCTGTTCCTACAACTAATCAGATGCTGCTGTTTGCTTACTTGCAATTTATTCTGCCGCTGCTAAGACAACTTTCCAATATTCAGATGATTGTAATCGGTTCACTTTTGTCAGCTCCCTGTGACTTTGTGTGTTTTCTAGTTACAAATTAGGTTATAAAGATCTTTAATCTGTTAAAAATAACCTGCTTGTGTCTGGGGGTAGGGGTACTCGCTCATGTCAGCAACGCTATCACGAATGTGCTTCCTGTGTGGAAACAGGGAGCAATAAAGGCTGAGAGAGTTGGGGTTGTTCAGCCTGGAGAAGAGAAGGCTCCAGGGAGACTTTATAGCAGCTTTGCAGTACCCAAAAGGGGAGCTGGAGAGGGACTTTTTACAAGGACTTGTAGTGATAGGACCAAGGGTAATGGCTTCAAAATGAAAGAGACCATGTTTAGATTAGATATTGGGAAGAAAATCTTCACTTTAAGGGTGGTTAGACAGGTGGAACAGGTTGCCCAGAGAAGCTGTGGATGCCCTGTCCCTGAAATGTTCAAGACCAGGCCATATGGGACTTGGAGCAACCTGGTCTAATGGAAGGTCCTGCCCACAGGGACACCTCATGGGCAACCATGACAGGGAGATTGGAAGTAGATGATCCTTAAGGTCCCTTCCAACCCAAACCATTCTATAATTCTGTGAAACAGCCCTGAGAGTGATAGCTTAACACAGCAGGAAAACAAAAAGTACTGCTTCCCCTTGTCTGTCAGACGGTTTGAAATACTAAATCTGCCACAAAGCCAAAGTGCATCTAAATGAACTCTAAGCTAAACCCATTATAGAGATTCAAGGAGACTTCACTCCAGGGTCCTGGCTAAAACTAGTTTGACACCTCTGAACCAGGCCTATTGCTTATACAGAGAAGAATGTTTTTGTTGGTCTCTCTTAGCTCACCGTTGCGCGTATCAGCTACCTTGCTGCCACACACTGCCTCAGAGTGCTTTAGTTGGATGCTGTGGACACATGATTGCTTCCAGTAGGTGATGTGGAGATTAACTCCCCTGTGTTAGGGGCAAAGAGAATTAAACCATACTCAGCTTTAGGGCAAGGGACGTGAGATAGGTGAGATATGGCAATATAGTGTTTTAAATCATCAGTCTTTTAATTGTGTCCCCTTGAGGCTACTTCAGTTCTTGAGACTCCTGTGTAAGATAAGGCCTAGGGCTGGCCTAAGGCGCCGTATTTACACTGTGATGTTTACTTATCAGCTGTTTGCAGCTATACAGGTGAACTCCAAGAAATGGGTGCTATACATAGTACCGATGTACTGGCCTAAAATTTCAGGGATTGCGTTCTGGAGTTGTATGATCTTTGTTAAACTACAATAAAAGAGTTTCTCCAGACTCATCAACGCTCATACATGTGAGCCTCACCTAGTAAAGACCACAAAAAAAGAATCTCTTGTCTTGCAACAGTAGCTTTAAACAGTGATCATACTGGGCATGGTGCCTGGAGATGAAAGGAAGCAAAGACATTATCATTAGTGCATCCAGTTTAATGGTACTTCTGTGATTTTTTTCTTGATTGTTAAATTACAAGCTTAATGATAATGTGTGTGCTGTAATGGAGGTCTCTGTAGGGTATTTTGTGTGTCTGTATGATCTGTACCATTGGAGAATGGAACCATTAATCACAAAAAGCTCTGGCAGTAGTACACTGCGTAAAAGGACAGTTATGCAGAGAGCCTGCTGTGTTTGAAAGTCATATATTTCTATAGTAATGCCTCTTGTTGAGTTAGCAGAATTTAGGGGAGCGATTTGAGAAGTGCAAAACAGCACTGAGGGCAGATTAAGCAATTATATTTTCATAGGATGAGATTGAGATCAGCCCCTCTTTTCATGGGGCTCAGCATGGAGTAGATTAAAGACAGATTCAGAGTTTATGGCTATTAAAAGTGATGGATGTCTACCTTTAAAAATGCAAATTAATGTCAAGTTTATTACAGCCAGTCACTTCAATGACTTTTAGAGACTGAGCCTCATAATTTCAAGCTGCAAACACCAAACTAAGCCCAATGAGTCATGAGATGTAAGAAGACCTGATTTCACTTGCAACATCAAGATTATTGCTATAGTGAAAGCTTACTATAATGAACTGCTTTGGGAACTAGTTGAATATTTTGGTTTGTGATGCCCATTATAATACAATTTGTTGCATTGGAATATCAAGGAAATATTTAACTCAATACAGAAAATAATTTATAGAGCTCTTTTGGTTACTGCTTCACCATGATAAATGTTTATGTAGTATTTAAGAAAAGTAAGTAAATAAATATTACAAGACAAAAGGAATTCATTGACAAGCTAAATTTGCCCTGGGCAATACTGGGAAAAGCAAAGCAAGGGAGTGATTGCAGTGAGGTCAACCTGTAGTGTGTTTTCACAATAGACTTACAATGCATAAAGTTGACTCTTGTTTACTGTTCTACATGGAAAGTGGTCATTGGCAGGATATTTTGACAGAGTATTAATGATCAAATGTATTTATTGTGTGGCTTCACGTAATAATGAGACAGCTGTAGCTGATGAGTTTTGTATCTGCAGCTCTGACACCATTCTCTGTGTAGTTGTAACCAACCTTATTTTTTTCTCTAGCTAGGCTGGCAGACTTTGGAAGGTGTTTTAGTGTAACTAGAAGACTGTATGTGTAGAAAGAGTTTGGGACGCAAACATCTCTGAAGTCTATATTTGGGAGTCTATATATTAGTCATCCCTAATATGGAATGTGGTGGATATGCAAAATATCAGTAACAATTTGCCATAATGCCACAGGCAGTAACAAAAATTAAATGTTCAGATATACATGTTTCTATAGGAATTCTTCTGCTGAAATGGTGTAATAATAAAATGCAAACCACTGAACTATTGTATGCTTTTGATCTCTGAAGGACAGTTTTAAGATTTTGAGTAGTGAGGAAATAGAACTAATACTCCTGCAGCATGTAATTATTTGTGAAGTGTTTGACCTAACATCTTGCTTGTATGGTGCACGTTCAGCTCGCCGTCTTCAGCTCAGTCCATGGGAGAGCAGCATTGTTAGCAGGCTCCTGACGCCCACTCACTCATTCCTGGCCCGAAGTAAAAGCACAGCTGCATTGTCTGGAGATGCAGGTAATCCTTTAAGAACAGAGGCTTCATGTCTCAGACACTTATTTTTCCAGCTTCCCTGACGGATGTTGTAAAGTCATTGATCTAATTATGAGTGTATGGTGGCATCCCAGAATGAGGTTGAATGTCCACAATTAATTTGCATGACAGCATGAAAGCTTGTTTGTACAGTTGCTTGCTATGCCTCTTTCTCCTACCCTCTCTTTCTTAATTTCTTTTGCCTCTTCATTGTTGCAATAAATGAATACAAAACATGCGGAGCAACAAAATCACACCATCCATGGCTGTTTAAGGAAATGCACATGATCTTGTAAAGAGCTGATTCAGCACATCCACTGCTAAGGCTGTGTGAGCTGCTTGCTGCAAAGGAGTTTCACCCCCTGCCAGGGCACTTCCCACAGGGAACAAGTTAGACTTGTATAAAGATAGGCCCTGGTTACCGTGCATTTAATACACATGAACTTAAATGTGCAGGTTTATTCAGGTTATAATAATTGTGATGTTCTCTGCCAACCCCAGAACAGCACTCACTGAGGGGAAAGTTAATGTGCAGAAATGTGATGATATTGCTAGGTGTTAACTGAAAGCCCAGGCAAAACTGTATTCCAAAGACAACCGGGGCATGGCTGCTTATCATGTGTCTTAGACAGGTGACTGCTGCCTCTTCTTTTATCATAGGATGTTTTATAATCATCCACTGGGGACTTTACCATTACAAGAATATATTGCTGGACGTGCTGAATGTGTATGTCTAGGCAGGTCTTTCTTGTCTGATGTGGACAGGATTTTGATTCTAATTAAAGAACATAGAAGGTAAGAAGGAATAGAGATCTGCTAAGATTACTTTTAAAGAAGCTTTCACTTAAGAACTCTTATAACTAATTAGGCTGCAGTACATTTCCACAGGGGTAGTGCTGTAGGAGCAAAAATGTGGATGATATTCTGCAAATAGGGGAATTAACAAGTACAAAATTCCTTTTCACTCTTCATAAATAATAGCTTGTAAAATTAATATTTAATGTCATCTATCAAGGAGGATATTGGAAGTTCAGCTCTTCATTAGGGAATAGTTGAGAAGTAAGTGTCTTCATTTTGTAAGTGATTACTAGAGCAAGTGTGAAGCTTTTCATGACTGCTGTTGTTTATTCTGTACAATAAGCTCTATACTGAGTGGAATATTGAGAAAGACTACAAATATCAAGAAAGACTGGTTTATCAGTCTAAGGCAATTCCCTGAGATACCTTCCCTATGCTAACTGGAACTGTACCACCCAGAAGAATAATCCATCTGCTCATTGTTTTCCAGGTATTATTGCAGGTATTATCCTGCAGCCCCTTCATGCAAGATGCTTCCTGGAGGTTAATGATCAGGTGATGGCAATGGCTCACAGCTGTGCTCTGAGCACTCCACTCATCCCAGCCTGCCATTATTCTCTAGAAAATTACCCTGCCCTTTGGCTGTAAAGATAAATTACAATGCAAAAAAATCCAAACCAGATTAAATATGGATTCACGTCCTTAAATTTTAAGTGAGCTATTAGGGACATCCAGCAAAAGAGCACGTCTGGATCTTTTTTTAAATAAATCCTCCCAAACCAAAATATTTTTTAAATAGCTCTCAAAAAGCTCCTCTGAATAGATGTAATCCTGTTAGTATATGAATCATTGGGAGTGCTTCCTAAAACATTGTTTGGCAACATCACAAGTGAAAATGAACTGCTTGTTTTTAATACTTGCAGTGTCATCCATGATGGTAACTTCAGATAATCGGCATGGAGAAAGGGAATGGAATCACAGAGAGGGAACCCATGAATTAGAACCTCGGTAAAACATATTATGCCACCGCCTCCAGTTTGGTTTGGATAACTTCAACCAAAACAAAAACACAAACAAAAATCCCTGGTTTTTTGTTTCTTGCTTGTTTTTAAGTCAGTCATAATACCTCATTAAACCTAAATCCCTATAAACTATAAGGCAAGCATGGGTGCCGTTGCTGTAACACTTACATGAGACCCTCTTTATTCCTAATGTTAATCTCTTGGTGCAGGAGAATTTGCAGCATTAGTACTGTTAATTCTATGAGCTCTTCCTGTAACAGCAGCTGTACTGTTGTAAGACTGGAAGAATTAACTGTATGTGGAACTGCATTCTTTCAAGTGATCTCAGAGGGATCTACACCGCGCACACTGTGTCTCACCTAAAAAAATCCAATGCGCAGGCTGGAAGGTGTAAAGACCTTCCCCGGTTCTTCGTTCGCAAAGACTGGCCATTACTTACTATTGGTTTGTTTTTACCACAGAAAATGAGGATGTAAATTTCTATTACTTGGAAAAAAAAAAGTGTAGGGAAGATATACGAGAGGCCCTATTTTTACTTCAAGTAATGTGCTGGATAACAGTTATGGTAAACCTCTGTTAAATGACTAGGAGAGACTAACAGGAGCACACAGATAAAACTCTGCAGTAATAACATCGTTTTTCCCAACCTTCTCCTTCAGTTAAATCAAGAGAAAGTCCAAGAACACTTTGCTGCAAGAATTTCCCCATGATGTGTTTTGAAGTGTTACAATTCTCTTTGAAGATGTACTCAGAATACTGTATATCTGACACCTGCTATTGTCAGGTGATCTTTTGGTAATAGTCTTTTTCCTTGTGCAGCCAACAAAAACTGCCACCCTGGTTACTCAGATACTGATTTCCAAGTTGATTTGTTGTTGTCAGCCTGCTTTTTTTAATGTGCCAAATAGTTTGCTGTCGAGAATGTATTTGATTCAGTTGTTATTCTAGTGTTATCAAGAAATATGATAGGCTAAAATATTCCTAAAAAGGATTTTAAAAAACACATCACTTGCTAAAAATTGTAGACAACAATTTCACTGATTTCCTAGGTGAAACTGTTTTGTATTGTTAATGTGTTTTGATCTTTGTGTGGATGTCTCCTTTAATTTTTCTTCACTTCCAATGCAATTAATAGGCATTCTGATTTTAGTGTGATTGTTTTCTATTCTGAATGTAATTGAAACTCATTTTCGTGCATCTACTAAGCTAATCAGTTAGACCAGCCAATGTTTCCACTGCTTTTTCAGAACCACCAGTTGTATAAAAACTTAACACGAAAACATCATTACTGTCTACTACTCAGTATTATGGCATACTTCTTAAATTTTTTTAGGGCCATTATTAGTTTACAGATGGAAAAATACATGAGCACTTACTGAAATTATATCATTACTGCATGTGTGGCCAAGTTAACGTATCAAATGATGGTTCTGACTTGAGAATTAGTCATTTCTCTATGTATTAATACCTTCTCTCTTTTCTGTCTTTCTCGGTTCTTTCTGTTCCTGCTGGCTTTCCTCTGTCCTTCTCCAATGCTACTCTGTAATTAAAACTAATAAATAACAAAAACAACCCACACCGTAGTTATCCCCGTTTGTCCCCGTTCAGCATCTTGCAGCCCCATCAGTCCTCTGTCCTACAAGGCCATGAACTGTAGGAATTCAGGAGAACGAGCAAAGCTTTACGCTTCTACTGATGCCGTTGGACGTAGGAGAACAACAACGCACCTTGCAGGGGTAAGTCTGCCATCTGCACATGAGCTGAGTGTCTCATGCCGTGACCACCTCATGGCATTGCTTGTTAGGACTGGAATAGCTGCAGGGATACTTATTCCCCCTCAGCGCTGTCCCCTTCCCCTCCAACTGTGTCAGAGTTGGCTGGATTTTAACTGAAACATGCTGTGTTATGTGGTGACATGGCCTGATAATGCACCAAAGAATCCATGTGGGAAAACACCAATGTTTTCCAAACACCCATGTTTGCAGAGTAGATGCCTTAGCTTCTCATGAGGCACAGAGACAGTAACAGTGAATGTACCCTGTTCTCAAGTGGAGTCTTTGCTGTGTTTAAGGCCCAAGCTGGTGTTCCAACTTTTCCCTCAGCGGGGAACCTATTTTTACCAGCAACCTGGTTTCACAAAGCCTGCAAACTTTCATATCTTCTGAGGCCTCTAAAAAATTCATCTGACCCTCTAGAATAGAGGGGAATGCACTCACACGTCTCTATACACAAGCACACAGAGCACTATCCCTTCATCTGTACTTATCTTAGGAGACCAGACTAGTAAACTTTTCCTCACTGAGAAGGAAGAGGTTGGTCTAGGAGCATAGTTTGTAAGTGAGGCTTTCTATAGGTCTCCTGTACATTCTGAATGATTTAGTAGCTGTACTGTGACTGATCTGAGCTTTTCGGGAAAATCACAAGTGTGTAATACAGGCGGAACAAATTTGTGTTGACTGTGCTCCATGCCAATAGGACGCAGTCAGATCCAGTTCAGATATCATTCACTGAACTTGAGCAGTTGTATTTTTCCCTTGTACTCTACAACCTGAGTTTGTTCAGAATGTGAGAAGAGTTAAAGTCACTTCTGAAAATGATTGTGTAAGAGGTTCTTAGTTCAGCCTGATGGGCAAAAGGTCAAGAGGCAGTACCGCTATTGACATCCTTGTTGGAAGCAGTGTTAATCAAAGTGGCATGAATCATAGCCAGTACTTAATCTTTCAGACAGATGATAGTATATTGAAGATCAGGCATAGCACTGGGATGTATCTGTAGAGAAATTTCATAGCATGTGCATAGTGCATTGCAGTCTCCAGAGCTATTGGTTTAATACCTCTTCCTCTCGAGTCTCTCTCAATGCAAGTAGTTTGGGTTTTGGCTTTTTTTTTTTTTTTCCCTAAATTATAAAGAAGAGAGGATGTTACTTTTTAAGGGAGGAGATGATGTAAAAATGTTAATACAAAATGAGTGAGTTAAGAGCTGTTTTCAGTAGCCTGTATGGTGTGGTGAATCTTTTATTCTTCTGTGAACTTCTGTAGGAATTCAGCTTTTTACTTTATTGATATCAAGAAAAATTTTCTGATGGTCTGCTTTCAGTACTAATAAAGTAGATCCAATAGAGAGTTCTTGCTAGCAAGCCAAAAATCTTGTTCACTGTAATGCATTTATTCTGGTTGTGTATGCTTTGATAACTCATATGCTCATTAAATTGTTTTCAGGCTTTCTTTTCCAGTTGTTAGCCTGGTTTTCAGGTGAGGGGACGAGCATCACAGAGCTCTGAGCTAGTGAGGCTCTAAAGCGTCATGGTACACCTTCTGTGGGGGTTGTGTTTAAGCCCCAGCTGAGGTGACGAGCAGCAGCCTCTGCATCGTATTGGCTGAGGGGCAGCTTAGCGTGCTCTCCAGTATTCCCGTTCTTCAACTTCCAGAGTCGGAGCTCATTATTTCAAAACCATAAATTTTTTCATTTACACTTAAATAGGGGAAATACATAAATGCCTAAGTTCTGATATATTCCTTCTTCTATTAATACAGACCAGAGCTGTCATAGGAATGTTTCTCAACTTAGGATTTTATTTTTTAAAAATTAAGAAGGAAAAAAAGAAATCACTACCATGTGATTAGTACCATGTACTAGTGGTGAAATCATCCAAGAAAAAAAGAATAGGATAACTCTTGTACCACATTTGAGGTCTTTGAGGACATCTGTGGCATTCACATGTAAGCATGAACACAAAAAGTTGTGCTATATAGGAAGAGTGTGACTAAGTATGAGCCCAGGGTAGAGGCTTGTTTTGTTCTTTCTTCCAATAAAATCCTGGATTTGTGGGAAGTAATGGAAGGTGCTCTGCAGCAATCAGCCAAGATCAAAGATGTAAAAATAAGCCTCTGCAAATTAGCCCATTGCATCTTAGGACAGTAGAGAACGATTAAAAAAAATTCTTGCTGTCAACTGCATATTTACTGACAAAGATGGTGTCAGGTTACAGGAGCTATATTAATGAACTTGTTAAACAAGCTATAGAAACTACTGACTCAGCACTGCTTTTTATCAGCCCCCAACCCCTCATTCTTAACTGAGCTTCATTGCTTTCTTTAGCTGTGTGAACTCTGGCTTGACTTTGTCTTTTTGTTTGCTGAGCTATAGACTGACAAAAAAGAAAAGGAGAGAGACTATTTGACATCCAGCTTCTCAGCCAACTTTAAAGGAGGTCATTTTACTTCCAACCCCAAAGCTAGATCACCAGCTCCCTCTCCAGTTTGGTAAGTCAAGTACATGCTTAGCTGGAAATGTGCTGTAGGCAGCTCTGATTGTTCTATTAATTAAATGTGAAACAATGCGAAGTTATTTGGTGATGTAGATGTTTTCTCTCTGCAAAAAGAGAAAAGAAATTTTAAAGAACTTTTAAAGAAATATTGCTGCTTCCCTGAGGAAGGGGAAGTGGGGAGGAAAATGTGTTTTATTACCTCATGGCTTGGCTCAGTGCTCACAGATATGGGGAGCTGCAAAGAGAGGCATTTTTGGATGAAACTAAATCAGTTGTACCAGCAGTCCTGCTTGATAGAGAAACAAAGAGATGGTTTTATTTTTAGCTACTGTGGTTGTAGCAGTGATATGTAGGTGGAAACCAACATTGTCACTCTTTGATTACACAGGCGTGCGTCAAAATCTTTGCCTTTTTTGCCTGGCACACCCAAGCAGATTACTTCCCCACCTGGTTCCTCCAAAATTTCCTCTGCTCAGACACGTCCTCCTTCTCCTGGCAACATCCGACCAGTCAAAAAAGAGGTCAAGCCAGAGGGTGAGAAGAAAAGACCAGAAAAAGAGGCT
>NW_020955422.1:2537-5640 GCF_003031625.1 Empidonax traillii | reverse complement strand
ACAGGCGTGCGTCAAAATCTTTGCCTTTTTTGCCTGGCACACCCAAGCAGATTACTTCCCCACCTGGTTCCTCCAAAATTTCCTCTGCTCAGACACGTCCTCCTTCTCCTGGCAACATCCGACCAGTCAAAAAAGAGGTCAAGCCAGAGGGTGAGAAGAAAAGACCAGAAAAAGAGGCTGGAAAGGCCAGTGAGGAGAGGACAGAAGAAAGTAAAGTAACTTCAGCAGGTGCTGGAGAATCTGCAAGTCAGGAGCAGCTCACTGTCCAGGCAGAGCCCACTCAAGGTAAGGAGAGATCTTCCTTTAGGTAAAGGAATGTGTTAGTCTCTCTTATATTCTTCCCTCCCTTTCTCTGCAATGATGTAGCTTTCAATAGTTTTCTGTCAAATGTTAATTGAAATTATTCAGAGCACTCCTGCACATGTATGCTATGAGGAAATTGTACACAGGTCGAAGCCCTCCTGCTTCTAAGTCAAAACAACATGCAGAGCTACCTCACACAATGCCCTTTTGGACTGGAATTTTGTCCTCTTTATCATAACACAGCTCCTTTATAAACAGTTGAATAATAATAACCATCTGAATACTAATGGTACAGGAGGCTACCACATAAGGTAGTGTGAGCAGTGAGAATGTCCAGCTCTGCTGGACACTCAGTACAGTTGTGCTACTAACACTGTTAACTTATCTATACTATTGCAGGAGGACCGTATCATGGGAGAAATTAGCAGGATAAAGTGGAATGCAAAGAACCAAGGAGAGGAGTAAAGAGGAATAGGCAGGATTTTTCAGGAAAAGCAAACAAACCAACCAACCAACCAAAAGCCCACATGAAACCCTACGAACCCTGAAAAGCAGCAGGGAAGAAAGTTATGTACACAAAAAAATAAAATAATGATCATAAAGTATAGAAAGGGCAAAAGGTAAATTTGAAAATGAAAAAAATACAGGTTTGTTGTGGCAGACTCTTCAGTCCATTGTAAATATGGCATAAACTGTCTCTTGCAGATGGGATGGGAAGTCCATTGTGACCACCGGGATACACAAGTTGGGTTAGTTAGGATTCTGAACTTGAAATTTGTAGAATCCCCTGTGATTGTCCTTCATACAGCAGTTTTAAGCATTAGTAATACTGCATTTAATTGTGAGACGTGTAGTTGGGTCTTGTTCCGTGAGACAACCTCATGTGAATGGATTTCTTATGTTCTAGTAACTTCTGTCTGATACCCAGGTCCTACTGCACAAGGTGGAACCCCATGAAAAGCTAGAAATTTACAATAATAAATGAATATGTCTGTTGACCATGGGCATGTAAAGGAGATGTATCTGCCATGTTAGTGTGGGTTTTTACTGCTTTTCTGATAATCTTTCACCTGCTTTCTTTTAAGGAGAAAATTCCCTTTTAAAACTATTTCAGGGATGCCACTGGGATAACTTTGCAAGTGTTTACAAGTTTTAGTTCCCCAGTACAAGGTGTAGATCAGAGAAACATCATGTTTATTTGACAGTTTAGTTCAGGAGGAAGAGGCTCCACTTCTTTGCAGAGTCAGTCAAGATTTGAATTTGTGACGAGGTCTCTTAGTATTGAAACGGGTTATGTGTGATAAAGGTATTCAAAAGTGAAGTAGTCTATATTCACAGCAATGAATACAGAAAAGAATACAAAGTGGAGATGAGTGGAAAAAAAAAAAAAGGATATTATAGTCAAAGTGGCAAGCAACCACTTCAAATTAAATGTCTTTTCCCAAAGCCAGAGGAGGTAGTGGTTGGAACTAAAGATGGAGACCTCAGGAAAAGCATTTTACATGTGAGGTTAGAGGACAGGCTTCGTACTGCAGATGAAGGCCCCAGCTGCTAAAACTTAGTCACTGGTTGCATTCAGGAATCTAGAGATTCACAAGTACGGCATTTGGGGCTTAAAAGAATGTTGCTGATTCTCCTGGGACTCTGTTGCAAGTCAGTATAGCTCATTTCTTACAGTTAATAGCACTGGCCTTTAACTGGTCTTGCTCAGCTACCTGCTGGAGGAGCCAGAAGGTCAGCAGGTAGCAATTGCCAACGAAGCTGTTCAAGCTTTTGCAGGCAAATTTAACACAACTTTACTAACACCAATGAATTCATAGAATTAACTGGGTTGGAAGAGACCTTCGAGATCATCAAGTCCAACCCTTGATTCAACCCCACTGTGATTACTAGACCATGGCACTCAGTACCACATCCAGCCTCATCTTAAAAACCTCCAGGGACGGTGAGTCCACCACATCTCTGGGTAGGCCATTCCAATGCCTGATCACTCTCTCTGTAAAGAACTTCTTTCTAATATCCAACCTAAACCTTCCCTGGCAGAGCTTAAACCTGTGCCCTGTTAAAGTTTTAAAGGTCTTTTGGGTGTTACCTTTTCTGACAGCAGGGCAGGTGTGCATTAAACAAGCTACTTGCTCTGCTGCCAACTTCAGTGCCTGAGGCAAGAAGTAAGCCCCAAGCAGCACAAAGCTGTGCTCCCTTCAAAGCAATGGCCCGGCCTTGGCCCATGTTAGTAAATTAAAAAGAGCTGAGGTGTAGGAACTCTGCCATTTATACTGTTTAATAATTACAAATGCTCTCTGGTATGTTTCTGATTCAGGCTGTAGTTGCAGCCTCTCATTTTCTTACCTTCTGTCCCCAAGGCTACGTAGAGCATGGCTCTAAAGGGCTCTCACAATTTAGTGTGATCGAATTACTTGCCTTTTTATATTTGAACATTCCAGAATTCTCTGAGTTCCCAGATACATCTTGGAGCTTAGCCGAGGTCCAGCTTGTTCTGTGGGGTTGGACTGAATACCTGTTTTGGTAATGAGAGAATAGTGCTCTATTGCTCTAGTGCTAAACTGTGCCAGCTCACCTCAGGGCTAGAGAACAGGCCCTGGCACTCTTTAAATTACTGGTGTAGTAATTTAAAATTCAAGTTACATTTGAATTCAGGGTGAAAGCCCTGAAGCAGTTTTAGAAAGACCTGTGTAGTTTTTAGTTGATAACAGAAGAGAGCAGAGAGGTCAGCAGATGTGAATTCAGCACAGAAAGCAGATGAATTTATGTTTGTATACGTGACAAGGTATGGGGGGGG
>NW_020955422.1:0-2166 GCF_003031625.1 Empidonax traillii | reverse complement strand
GGGGTGTGGGGCAGAATCAGGGAGGAAAACCCTCTTTGGAAATTGTTAATAAGGTGAGGAAACTCCCCTCACATCGCAATGGGTGGTTAGATGTGTCGATTTAAAACCATCTCCTAGCTGTTCCTTATGACTTAGTTTACATGCATATTCCTAGGATTAGAATCTGATTTTATTGACACTTCAAAGTCTTCCCTATCCATGCTTGTCTGCATTGCTGGATATGATTAACATGGGAATGCTTCCTCCAGGTAGCTTGTTTGTTGGTAATGGTCCCTAGTGCCTAGAGAAAAAGTGTGGATGAGACACTCTGTACCTGGGCTAGAGAATGCCAGGCAAACTTACAGAAATGTGAACTAGTCTTTTACTTGAGGAAAAACCTGTAACATCATCTCTGCCAAGTGGGCAAAGCTGGCCCTGGATAAAGAATTGATATGAAGGCAATATTAAGATTTGAACACAAGTCATAGTTCACCAATAGCAGCAAAATTGATGAAGATACTGTGCTCTGATCCCATGAGTTGTCTTAGGTTGAAGCAGCTGCAAAATTGATGATAGCTGGTGTCCTACCCTTAGTCCAGATCATTTCAAACAGTTTATGTTTGAGATCACCAAGTCAGCAAAAGAGACTGGCCTTTCACCAAAAGGTCTGGCTCTGCTCTTTGGGTGTAGACTCTGAGATGGAAGAAAATAAAATTTCACAATTTTTCATTTTTGCTCTCCAGATAGACTTGGGCAAACTTAAGAAATGTGGTGATAGGGACTTGCTGAATCAGCGTAACTCCTGTTGAACACAAAACAGTGTTTGTTTTTCTGACAGAAAAGTTGACTTACCTTTTCAACTGCAGCTGCTTTCACATAACCTGCAAAAGCAAACTTCCCTTAAGGTATATGAACTTCTAGCACCTAGAAATGTCTTCCTCCTCTGGATCATTTATAAAACTACATAAAGCTTAAAAATATTTTACAGTGTATTTGAAAATACTTTCTGTTCCTTTCAAGAGAGTGACATCTTGGCTACTGGATCTGTACTTACTAGTTTTTTTTACCCATGTGTTTCAGCAACCAGCCCATTCCTACCTCCTGCTCCACCAGCTCTTGCTTCACCCCCAGCACCCCCCAAGACCTCTGCAGGTACAACTGACCCCGAAGAAGCAACGAGGCTGCTGACTGAGAAGAGGCGCCTTGCCCGTGAGCAGCGGGAACGGGAGGAGCAAGAAAGGAGAGAGAGAGAAGAGCTTGAAAGGTAATTCTAGACCTCTCCAGTGGAGAAGGTACATTTTTAGCAGCTTCCTGTATATATTCTGCTGTTATATTGTTTCCTCAGAGATTAACAAAGCTCTACTTGTTTGTTCCAGCTAGAGAACTCTGTACAGCTGTTTTCAACTTCGTGATTGGCATAATGTCTCTTACTTTAAATTGTAAGATCTTTGCCACAGGTAGCATTTTAGGTGTCTAACCATTGTGACTTAAACCTCTCTGTTTTCTCATTTAAAGACACCCCCACAACAATTTTGGAGGGTAATAGTTGCATTTCACTTTCTACTAGCAAATGAGTAGCCCATTTGGATACTTAAAGCTGTGGCAACAGCACAAGTTGAGTGCTTTTTTAGAGGAATCCATACATCTGGAATTTGTTGAACTTCTTGAACAACTTTGCTAATAGGAACAAGGCTGAGCCAGTTAAAATAGGCTGGCTTTCCAATAGGCTAACAATATTGACCCTCTCAAAAAGAGTTTTAAAGAAAAAAGCTGCTGTGGCATAAGAGTAGTAAGACTGACAGATCAAAAATAAAACTTAAAGAATAATCAGTTTTCACAGTGAAAGGAGTTTCCAGTGTCTGTGCTGTGCCTTCATAAATGACTTTGAAAGGACTTGAGGCCAGTGAGATAATGCTGTTGTGAGTGAATATTGTGAATCTTCTGTGAGATAAGGCAGTTATGAAGAGGTTCTGAAATACCTTATATCGCTGAGATACAAAATGGAAGCTGAATTGCTGTACTGCTAAGAATAAAGGAATACGTATAGGAAATAATCCTAACTTAACTCCTGTGTTGGTGGACTCTGGGCAAATTATTTCTGAGGGAAGAGATCTTGTTTGGAGTTTAATGTATGAAAATATCAGGTGAGTCATGGTCAATAAAGTAAATGAACTAAAAAGCTACTAG
>NW_020955421.1:845547-850540 GCF_003031625.1 Empidonax traillii | reverse complement strand
CATGCTGCTGTTTCAAGGCAATTTTGTCTCAGATCTAGGGGAAAAGGGTGTAGCTTGTTTGTGCACAATAGGAAAATCAGTCCAGTGTAATTCTTTGTCTAGAACTAGATTATTTTGTCATTATCTGCAGTAAGCTGTGTTAGCAGTGTTATTTAGGGCTAGTCTGCATGTTTATACTGCTGCTCTAAGAGTACTGATAAGAAGAGGGATTACCGAATTTGGCTTTGTGGATGGGGAA
Source organism: Empidonax traillii (assembly GCF_003031625.1). Taxonomy (NCBI): domain Eukaryota; kingdom Metazoa; phylum Chordata; class Aves; order Passeriformes; family Tyrannidae; genus Empidonax; species Empidonax traillii. The sequence continues at coordinate 850,302 of NW_020955421.1, read as the reverse complement.
AAAGCATTCCACAGAAGTACCTGAGTGCAGGAGAGTGCTCATGAGGGGCTTAGACAGCCCTCTGTCATTGGCTTTTCCTGTCTTCACTCCATCTTCTTCTGTTGGACACAATAAAGAAGTAAATCTCTAGTCTAATCTAATGTTGCTAAAGAACAACAGTCTCTGTCCCCTGAATCAGCTCTACACTTATGCATATATACAGGATAAGCCAGACTCTGCTCTCTACCCTTATGTCACACTTTCAGCTTAGAGTATCCTTCAATATTTTACAAATAAGATGGATCTTGTTTATTCCAGTTTTTACGTTCACCACAGTTTGAACTGTGGCTCCATTGCACCTTGGATGCAAAAGAGATGTGAGAACATGGGCTATGGACCCTCCATTTTGTATTACACTGCTCAAGTGTCTGTTTTGTGTCTCTTAACAAGCAGCAGGAACCCTGCCATATCCTGCCTTGCTCATCCTACTCCTTACAACCAGGTTGACAGGTCAGGCAGGTTGTAGCAATGGAAAGTTACTAACTACAAACATATTGTCTCACTAGTTTCTTACCAAAAAAAAAAAAAAAAAAAAAAAGAGGAAAAAAAAGCCCAGAAGCAACAAAAAGGATATAAAATACAACAGAAAATCAATCTTGTTTAGTGTTTGGTGGGGTGTGGTGGTAGTGCTGAGTATTTCCTTTTAGACTATGGCACGAAAACAAATTAAACTAGTATGGTCAGCTCAAACTCATGTTGGTAATAGCAATATAAAAAAAAAAAAAAGAAGAAAAAGAACAAAGGCAAGACTGAACCAGCACATTCTTAACTGGAAACCAAATCTCACTTTCTTGTGTTAATTATTTTAAGTTAGACTTGCATTTAATTTCCATAAAAAGGGCACAAGAAAGGTTACAAATCTGTGTCATCTCCTGTGAATGAATTCTCTTTTTGAAGCTCTACAGCCTATGGTATTTAAATTATGCCATCAGTGAATATTTTTCCCCAGTCAGGAGCTACGCCTAACGAGCCAAGAAGAGCAGAGGTGCATGTTTAGTCCTTCAGAAAGGATATTTATGCTCAAAGAGACCCATGGAGCTCAGAAACTATACAATCATCACTTAAAGGTCTGCAGAGCTGGCTCAAAGCAACAATTTGCTCTGGTGATACACATGGTAGGGACTACTTGGAGAGCAGCTCCTGTAAGACAACTACCACTCTTCTATTCTGTTTTTTTCCCATTCATTTCCATTATACCCTGAACCTTTCATTACTGAACAAGAGGCAACTCTGCAAAAGATATTTTCATCTAGAAAGCAATTTCAATGAGCTAGTGTTTTTTTTAATAACATTACTAATGTTATTAACATTATTAATAACATTACATATATAAAGGAATAGATTCTGTTTTTGTTTGTAACATCATAAATTCTGCAGATTTGGCATGATTTACCATGGTTTTGCATACACAAGGACATTGTTAGGCTGTTGACCAAACATCAAGAGAGTTAAGTACATCTAAAGTTGAAAATTAACGTGAATTTTAGCTATTGAGGTAAATAGGGGAAAGATTGGTTTGTAACTCAGTTTAGTACCATCTGAATGCCAAGAATGGTTTGAGTGCTGTATGCAATGCTCTGGTAGGCTTGCTGTTACCCTGAGATGGCCTTAAAAGTATTTGGATATTTCCAGGGTGCAAGGAGGTTGTTTTTCCTGAAGGAAAAGGTGACAACCTTCTTTCTCCTAACAGTGCCACCTACACTTTCTCTCAGCTGGGTTCATGACATGCAGAGATTACACTTGGCCAAGTGAAGAGGTGTTCCCTCACCTTTCATTGGAGATGGCATACAAACCAGTTGTCTTATGGGAATCAAACAGTTGATGTATATTGGGAGAAGGTAAAACCCTTTGTTTTTCCCAGAGGAAATGAAGACCCAACAGGTTCAAACATTTTATAAGATATTTGCTCAACTTGGAAGTTTTAACAGGGTGCCAGTTCTGAATACCTGTTTTGGGGTGTTTTTATCTACAAGTTCTATTCTTCTTCCTGTGAAAGAAGTGAAAAACAAACAATAATAAAAGATTTTCATCTTAAAAAGACATTGCCACAAGTTAAACAAATTAATATTTTACCTCTGTTTAGCTCTCATTTGCTACTGAACTGTGAATGTGCTGCTTCATTAGACATGAGGTGAACAAAGGGATTAATTAGATAAAGGTTATTACCTCTCCACAGCATTGGTGCCTAAAATCCATCATATCTCTATTCCCTACTAGATAGTGCATTATAAAGAACTGATCACTGGTTTTGTTTCAAGTCCCAAAATATGGTATGGCCAGGTCATATGTTAAGAAAAGTTTGTCATAGATATGATTAAAGCTGCTTTATTCTCATTTTAGTTATATCACAAGACTGAAATTAGAGCCCAGTCTTGCTGAAATTAATGAAAGTTTCCTATGAATGGAAACAGAAGCAGATCACTGAATAAGAATTCTCCTGACATACAAAGCAATGTATAGGTCAAAAGCCAGATTAGCCACCCACGTTTGGGATGAATGTGCCTGCTTGTTAAATCCCAGCTGAGGAAGCAGCCTAGAATTAACCAAAAAAATGCTTCCTCTGCTGTGCACAGGACAAGGAATCCAGTCAAGGACATATCTCTTCTGAGGCATCACGGTTGAACAGTCTACACTAGCAGGATAGCACTATTAGACAAAAGACATTTGTAGAAGCATGGTACACATTGAACTAACTAGTCATTGAATTAGCCATTGATTTAGCCCCCAACTAGCCATTGAATTAACACACTTTTAATCTAACCAGCTTCAAACCCAACTACGAAAGCCAGTTGCATCTCTAACTACAAACCATATTTGAGATTACAGACACACACACATTTATATAGACATACATATAGAAAGTGTAGGATATATATGAATGTATATCTTTATGGATAGGCACTGTTTGTGTTTCAATTTCCAATCTTTGTTGCATGCAGAGAAACTGTGATTTTGAATACATTTTAATTTATGTGTTCAAATCATTGCTAGGCTTGAGTGAGGAGAAATAGAATTCTTCCATCTTTGATGTCTGGAATATTTTCAGCGGTCCAGTTCTCTTGCAAGAGTTGTTGTCCCAGTCTAACAGGGATGTCAGAGTAAAGCCAGAGGTAAGCCACTAGCAATTAAATAAGTTTGCAGGAGGCCAAAAACAACCAGTAGCTATTCTTTGCAGGTCTGTCAAAACCTACTGTTAACTGCTACAGAGTTACTGACACAATGTCCTGTCACCTGCAGGGGAAAAAAGCAAAAATATGTGGTAGCTTAAGAAGCTATCAAAGAGAAAAAATGGTGAAATAATGCTACTAGGATACAAAATCTAGATATATACAAAATATAGATGATATACATACACACACACACATATATCTGTCATTTTCTGGATCCTTTTTCACCACTGCACAGAGCTGTACCTCAGTTTCTATGGGTGTGTGCTATATAGTTTTATTTAGCACAAAGAACAGCACAAAGTAGGTGCAGTTTTCTGGTGAATGTGGCCAGCAAGTTTTTCTGTTTGTATCATCATTAGGAAATGTTTTTCACCCAGAGAGTGACTGGGTACTGGAACAGGCTCCCCAGGGAAGTGTCACAGCAGCAAGCCTGCCAGAGTTCAAGAAATGTTTGGACAATGCTCTCAGGCACATGGTGTGATTCATGGGGATGATTCTGTACAGAGCCAGGAGTTGGACTCGATGATCCTTGTGGATCCCTTCCAACTCAAGATACTCCTGATTCTATGATTTACACCTGAGTGAAATAGGAGTGCAGAGTGGACAGAAGACAGACTGATACTTTTCTCGGTTATCCAAAGTTGCCAGCATCCCAGAGGCATGTGTCTTCTGCCATAACTAATGGAGTTGTCTGGTCTCATGATGTTCCTTTAAAGAACATGTAAAGGATTGTTATAATAGACCATGATACAGTTAAAGATATTTCCAAGATGTCTATGTTTTATACCATGAAGAGCATTAATTCATTGTGTCTACTCAGAGTGGAATATCAAATAGACACTTCCACACTTATAACGAATTAAGAACTGGGCCTCAAAGAGGTTTATTACCTTGGGCTAAACATCATGTAATGAAGTCAGATAGTTTCTTCTCAGTCTGGAAGTGGACAAAGGCAAGCTTATACTTGCTCAAAGAACATGGTATAAGCTTTCTCAGTTTTTCTCAAAAGAACTTCAGATATGGTCTGGTCTTATGCAAAAAAATTTGAGGGTAGGAGACAAATAAACCTCAAACTGATCAGCCTTAATCTAATATTGTTGGAGTTGATTTTTTTGGTCTGTTTATATCTCCTAAGAAGACGTTTAAGTTAAATTGAACAGCTATGCTTAAAGTAGAGCAAAGCTGTTTACATTGGGGGTTATACCAGCATAGCTTCACCTAGACAGCTGTATCAGCATGAAGGATAAAATGTAGACAAAGTCTGTAGATGTACTGTGATAAAAATGAAATAAGCTATAAGATGAAGAGGAGGAAAGGCAAGAATAGCAACAATAATTTGTTGTTTGTATTTCATAGACTTTGAAAAACTTAAAAAAGAAAATTCTCTTTCCTGTTTCTGTGTGAAAGACTTAATCAGACAATAGGGTAAAATATTTCTGCCAGGACTTGGGAAACTGTGCTGCTGACTATTGAGAAAATGCTGCCAAATTCAGGAAGTAAACAGGCTCAAATAAACAGAAAAACAACATTTACTTTTCTCAAATCT
>NW_020955421.1:826155-845257 GCF_003031625.1 Empidonax traillii | reverse complement strand
CTTAAAAAAGAAAATTCTCTTTCCTGTTTCTGTGTGAAAGACTTAATCAGACAATAGGGTAAAATATTTCTGCCAGGACTTGGGAAACTGTGCTGCTGACTATTGAGAAAATGCTGCCAAATTCAGGAAGTAAACAGGCTCAAATAAACAGAAAAACAACATTTACTTTTCTCAAATCTCTTCTTTTAAATTAAATCTTCTCTCCTAACAACCATATGGAAAAATAGTTCAGACACAAGCGTTACTGGTAACTCCAGGTTGCTTCAATGAAAGTACATTGTGCATGGCCTCTTGCATCCATGGCACACTTCCCTGGAAAGCATTCACCCCTTCACTCACCAGCACAATTAAGCATGCTGCATGTTGTTACACATGCTGGGCAAGCATGGGCATAGGATTTATGAGTCTCCAGATAAGAGCTTAAAAGTTTGAGACAACATTTTTAGGTTTTGGCAAAGATGGTGCCAGCTGGCTGGCTCTCAGGATTTCCCCTGTCAAGTGATCCATGAAGCAGTGTTGGCACTGGCTGCATGGGAAATCGAGTATACCTGGACCCTCAAAGGAAGGTCAAGTACCTCACTGACAGCCTCCAGCAGGCATCAAAGAAAGAGTGGGAAGGCAAAAAGAAAAAAACAAGCAACTGAGTTCAGAAAGAAACTGAGGGAAAAGAGATGTGTGCTGCGTTCAACACAGTACAGCCATCTCCTTCACACCCATGGGCTGGCCCTGTGGAAATGGAAATCATATTCCTAGGACTGGAAATCCTCATGTTTCACTGAAGTCCTTGAGTACAATTAATATGTCTGAAAAGCTTAGTGTTATTGTTTATTGTCTATATTGTACTGCCTGCTGCTGAAATTAATTGCTTCCTAAATTTATTCAAATATATTCAAGCCAGATATAATGGGGGGGACATGGCTTACAGACTCCTGCAACAATGATTTCCCACCGGTGACATTCATTGCAATAACAGAGAGTCAGTCCTTCACAGCTGAGGCCATTTTCACAGCCCTCCCAGCCAGAGCAGAGCTCGCTCAGGCATGCAGTCCTGCTGAAAGGAACAAGACTAACTGCTTTTTGGGTGATGTGCAAAATAAAGGCTGAAAATTCCCAGGACTTGATCAGCTGAGATGCTGAATGACTTTGACTCCCACTGAACTCAACAGGGCATTTGGCATCTCTTTGGATTTGTCCCCTGCTAATGGGAGCATCTGTTCGTGGCTGTGGTGGTCTCTGCTCCCCTTCTCCATCATGAGGCAACCCAGCCTCCAGCCAGTGAGCATAGCTGTGGGTGAGAAGGCTTACAATGGCTTGTGGTGTAGTTTGGGTTTTGGCATTTTCACAGATTAGATCAAAAATTCTAAAGTTTGAAAAATAGCCCAGAAACACTATTTTTTTCAGTGAGCACTGCTCCTGGCAGTGAGTCTGATGGATATTCCAAAGCAGAATAAGCAGTGTTCAGCCTGTCCCTACCATCTGCCCAAGTCTTGTTGTTTTTTTCCTCATTAGGTTCCACTGGAAAATATCAACAGAAACTGGAGGTTTCTTTACCAAGAAAGATCACGTCTTGGTTCGTACTGAAACTCATGACTCCTTTGTATTCTAGGAGAATACAAACGCATGGTAACCATTTGAACTTTCTGAGATAATCTGCTCTAAAACTTGATAAGGGCTCTTGAACTATGTTCATGCTAATCTGGCAATTGGTTAAATCTCATTTTCTGTCCAATTGCAAAATAAAGACAACAGAGTAGATGTGTTCAAGACATAAACCAGTGATTTGGGAGAAGATAGAAATCAGTGCAACTACTGAGTTACAGACTTTCTTTTTTTCTTCCCCCATGTGTCTTGCATGATCCAAGAAAATCCTTGTGATGAAAGATCCAAGTTAAAAAGTGACTACATTGCTAGCTAGGCAAAACATAGAGAGAAAAGACACAGCTTATTATTTATTTGTAACTGTTTATGGTAACACCTTGAGGAAGAACTGACCATAGAGAAATTATTGCACTGTTCATTGAACAAATATATAGACAGACTTTATATAAGCATTTGCTGTAAACAACAAATGCTTGAAAGAACAAAGCACACAAAGTATAGAAGGATATAAATGTACATTTTTCATGTAGAATGCTGCAGCACAGTCAAGATTCAAACCCATTGTTTCTCAGTTTTTTATATAAGTTTATTTTTCATTGCTATGAAGATACAACTGTACAGTTTTTACCTTAATTCAAAGCAAAATATGGAGGGAAATCACTCTAGCGTTGATAGCTTTGCCTTCCTAACTAGTCTATTCTGTTTCAGTTATTCACTTCTGTTTCATTTATTCACTTCATTTCTGAAACTCTTTTTCACTATTTTTGTTTGAAATGTATACTAAATGATTGAATTCTATTTCACATGAAAATTTGGTCTCATGTCTTTTTACGACCCTGGAGGTGTTCGTAAATGCTCCCTGGAGTAATTCTATATCTCCCAAATGTCTACTTTGTCTAGGAGGAATCACCCTCTGGAGGAAGTTATCATGGTTAACAAATAAAGCAAAAGCCAATATGACTAGCCTGGACCATAACACTTATTTCTGGAGACCTAAAATCAAACAAATTAATTTCCATTTTTGGTACACCTTTAAACTCCTAAATCTCATTAAATAAATGCTTAGTTGAACCCATTAAAGGTGAGGCAATTCCTCATGAAAACACAATGCCAAACAGTTTGATCCTAGAGACTATGAAATCTGGTAGAGATTCTATCACTTCTATGGAGCTATTAGGAAATATTCTGACTCTGTAGTGACAGGTGACAGGATAAAATGTGGTGACAGCTTCTGATATGGAGGACAGTCTGTATTACATTTGACCACATTTAAGTGTTTATGGCATCAACTAAAATATATAAGAGCAAAACAAATGGTACCACGTTTATTCTCTGACAGTGAGACCAAACTGTGTTATCTTGACTAAACATCTGCCTGCAGTTTCTCTCACCATCTTAAACAGAATGACCATGCAGAAAAGTTGTATTGGGGATGGTTCCTCACACGTACTCACCACTGAGCTGTGCCCAGCAGTTATTTGGTAAAGTGACAGCTGGTGCAGGCCAAGGCTGTGCCACACACTGCTTTAGCAATTTTTTGGCAGAGATGACTAAATTCCAGTGTCCAACACTGTTTCTTGGCCATGTTTAATTTGTTTGTATAGAGATAGCCTCGAGGTGCAATTCATCTCCTCCCAATATAGACATCAAATGTAGATGAATATTTCTCAAGCTGTGATCTGTGAACCATTTGGTGATCTGTAAGACATCACAAGGAGGTTTCACAATTGTTTTGAAATGACGTCAAAAGCTTTTAAATATAAATGCACACATATATATTTTCAGGTATGGAAGCAGGAAAACAAAATGGGAAAAAAAATAAATGTCATTGTAGATCTTTCCCAGGCTAGACAAATTTTATTTGGATATAAATAAAAACCATCAAGGCAGTGCTGTACTAGATGATTCTTGGCATAATTTCAAAAAGGTTGTCTGGAAGAAGGGTTTAAAAAACTTTAGGAACAGCAGGCTAGATGACCCCGGATATCCATACAGCCTTATAACTCTGTTCTGTTTGAAGGTATTTGCAGATGCATTGCCTTGGGTGGGAACTGGTTTCCGTGAAATCCAGGTATGTCTTCCCTGTACTTAGGTGTAAAGTGAGGCAGAAGCAGGAAGTAGATTTAAAGGAGTATCATTAGGGGGTTGAACTGGCAATGAACAGTGCAACGACCCCATGATAGTTCTGCTGTTCTATCAACCCCCAGGTTTTATTGGTTACTCTTGCGGTTGTGATACTGCTGATGCAAGTCATGTTTCTCTTTCTGTGCTACCTGGGCACTCTGAGTTTCTGATCACGTCTGTCCCTCTCCCACACTAGGACACTGTTGCCTCTGTGAGGTCTTTGCTGCCCTTCTCCCCTTCCCCAGGCAAGTTCTGCTGTGGAGCACAGTCTGCAGAGATCTTCAGCCCAAAGGTAGGACTGAGAAAGAAAGATTGTTCTCATATTGTAGTACTGTAAGTGAAGAGCAGAAAGTACTGGAACAGCAGTTGGTGGTCAAAGACATTTTCATGGTGTGGAGGAATCATATCTGGAAATTCAGAGCCTTTCTGCACTGCTGTTTCCATCACAGACCACCATATACAAGCTCTAGTCTCCAGCAAGATCCAGCTGACAGAGGGATGGGAACTAATGACAGGAAAGAGACACTCATTGTCCTCCAAGATATTACACTGCATCCCCGTCCAGACAAATATCTTGCCTCAATTGTACCTCTATACTTTTTAAGTTCACTATTTAAACCAGGTCACTTTAGGTTAGATTTGGATTCAGCAGACATATTTTGGGTGAGACATCCCTCGTACATCCATGTACCACATTTCTCCAGTCTGCATCTCTAAGACACCCTCTTTGAGAGACACCCTCAAACTTTATATGAATTCATCCTTTTGTGGTCTGTTCCAATGTCATCTGAAATTTCTATTAACTAATTTGGCCATCAACCAGTTTGTCTATGCCACATAATAGGGTTTTGTACAAAATGAGTTTTTCAATGTGTTAGGAATGTCATGTTTTAATCAATTTCTCTTTGAATGTTAAATCTAATGAAGGCTGTAAGTGAGAGACTATAAATGCACAGAGACAGTTACCATGGAAACCAGAGAAGTATCTGCTGGGTACCCCACACTGGCAGCATGGTGCAGCACAACCCTGGTGTAAGGCAGAGGCTTTCCAAAGCATTTTCAGCAGTCAGATCAAGGTTTTTCAAAGCTTGGAGCAGAGAGCTGGGTGTTTGGGAGCAGTCTGTAGGCTGGCCAGCATCGTGACAGTAGGGTGGAGTCATCCGCTGAGCTGGCACACGCTGTGTAATCTGGTACACTACTATACAAGTCATTTAGCAGAACTTGTGTATCGTTAGTAGCCAAATTTGCTGGAGCCTTAGGCCAAAAGCTGTGAATTTTCACCCAGATATGCTGAACTTTCACCTAGTCAAGTAAAATAAGGAGCCAGAGCCTAATCAAGGCAGAAGATAAGGAAGCTGCATTCATTAACAGAAGCTGCACCCTTAGAGATAAGAAAGGAAACCACCACCACCTAGAGACAGTGAAGGGACCCAGTGAGGGACGGGAAGACCCCAAACCCAAATATTACCGCTGGTCCCAACTCTTGCATGAAGGGTAGGGAATTTAGAGTGCAAGATAATACTTGCCTGGGGAATTTTCTGTTTGAGATCCCTCTTCAGAGGCACCCAGCCGTAGCCCTACTAAAATAGCAGCTTTCATAGAAGAGTCTATCTTTCAACTTCTTGATTCAATGGACACCTAGAGTCAAACTCTGGCATGGTGACTGGCATGCATAGTTTCTCTCGTGCACGGGAAGGCCCTCACTGTTCTGGGCCAGGTGCAACAGTCCTCTTGGCCACAGGCTGGGCAGTTCTGACTACAGTTAGAAGAGATGAGGCTTCAGAAAAAAAACATCAGAGGCCCTACACAGATCAGGATTTGTAACCCTCTGAAGCTGCAAGTTCTAAACTTTCTGACTTGACACTCCTCTAAGATGAAGGATTTAGGACCTGCAGGATAGAGAAGAGAAGCCTTGTCATCCAAAGGATCTTTGTGATGTGAGGAAAGCCCTTCTGGTGACCTGGAGGATACTTCTGGCCACTGCAGTGAGCACTGATGAGGACCCAGGTGTTCTCTGCCATCACCATGCGTTTCAGTACTCATCAATGATAGGTGCTGCAGAGTATTAGCTTTCCAAGACCCTACCTTAGCCCCATCCCCACCATCCATGGAATGTCCATGGAAAGAGGGTGCAATGACTCAGAGGAACTGTGGAGCAAAGCCAAATTGCTATGAAGAAAACACAATATTTCATTTTTTCTCCTTATTCTGAGTGACAAAGTGCTAGAACACCTTTCTAGGTTATTAAAGCTAAAGAGATTTTCAAAGTGCCATTTATTTATTGTCCTTTCTGTTTCATTTCCTTATTGCAGCTTCTCATGGCTCAAAAAATAAAACTACACTGAAAGCTCTTTGGGGCAGGGATCATTATTATAGTTATTTTCAGTGCTGCATGATCTCAGTTCCTGCATAAATCTTGTAGTCACTGTTGTGCTATACATGCAGTAATAATAGCCAGGACTGTCTACTAAGTGTTGCTTATTACATGTGTTCATTCCCCCCTTGATGCTTCTGGGCTTGCACTGCGATCTTTTATTCAGTCTTTGGTAGTAAATCCAATCCCAATTAAAAAAATAAAATATATTTTTATTGTAAGTTCCACAAACAGTGGATGCATTACTTTCTTTAAGAAGTGTAGTATTTAATACATTTCAGCTCACAGGGAAATGAGCCTTCCACTTCCAAGTGTGTAAAGCAGCAGAGTGAAAGTGGGCATATTTCAAACAGACATGAATGCTCTCTCAAGCTCACTCTCCCTTGGCTCTCAGCCACAATTTTAGAGCAATTTGCCCTAATCTGCCATATGGTTTTCTTTCTTTGCATTTTATAAAACTGCAGGGCTAAGTGAATGTGCCCCTTCAATAGTACTGACACAAGCCTGATTTAATTTAGACTTCCATATTAACATACCAACTAAATCAGTGCTGCAGCCTATGAGGGAAACTTCAGTGCACAGCCAGAGCTGTCATTAGTTTCCAAGTGGTATGAGTCCTTGAACTGGTTCTGCAATATAACTATTTTTTTCTAGAGGTCAGCCCAAAAGAATATTAAGCCTACTCCAGCAGCATGTGACCCCCATTCCCTTCCCCGGATCAAACCAGGCCTCCAGTAAGACATTCTTCAAGCCTGAAGTCACTTCCAAACAGCAGACATTCTTAGTAAATCTGATTCATCATGTGGAAGATCTATATGCCTGCTGTATGAAAAGCATCTCTGACTGAGATTTCCAGCAATCCCTGCCAGTGAATCCTTTTATTCAAGGAGTCCGTGCAATATACTTTTGTATCACAGATGGCTCCAGGACTCGGAGACAATTTCCTTAAATAGGCTCTCGCACCAGGCTTGTCTACACATTTTACTTTGGAATTTTTAGCCTGTAACAAGAATGTGACATGGTTCACTAAACATACGCTCCATGTGCGCCTTAAGCACACAAGTTTCCCCCTAAGCTGCAGTGGATCTGCTGCCCTGCCTGGTGCCCACGTACACTCATCTGCACACCTATTTATTCTCTTTGCTGGATTGGTTGGAATGTGGATTGCAGAGTACCAAGATAGTGTGGGCTGCTGCCTCCACAGCAGCATGTTTGGCCTTTGTCATGAGCACAACTCAGCTCAGCTGCTCCAGCGAGGTTGAATACAAAGCACAACCCCAGAGGGAGTCATTACATGAAATAATAATATCATTTTGCAAGAAAATAATTATATTCTGAAGGTAAAAAATTTAGTACTGATGCATAAAGAAACAAATAGTCACAGAACTAGGGAGCAGAAAATACCAGGCTCCTGCCAAACTGGTGTAATATGTTAACCATGAATGAGAACTAACATACAGCTTAACCAATATGTTAATTGGTTAGACCCTTCCTATATTGAAGAAGATATTTGTTTTCCATAACACTTTATATCTTATTTAACAATAACAATATTGATGCTCTTGTCTGAATATGAACAAATAAGGAGCAAAGAAAATTCTGCCCTGTCTGATGGTGATGCTGGACTATTTCAGATTAAACAGATTATTTAAAAAAAAAAAAACAATTGAGGAAATCAAAAATTCCAAGAAAATACAAGGTAATGCACCAAAACAGTCCAAATAGGTCAGTTAGGGGCCAAATTAAGTCATGCTAAGTCACTCTATTGCATGAATCTTAGTTCTAAGATCATATAGGTAATTTTCAGTCTAACACTTTGGTAGATGTGGGCTACTGACTAATCAGTAAAATCACTTATCATATGGGGTTTAAGTCATAACTATTCCTATATACTGAAGAAAATATGCTCAAATTGGGTCCATAAACAACAATCTTGCAATAATTTGACATGCAGTAAAATCATTAAACTTGCTTTAATCAATTAATTAGTCCAAAAAAGGAAGCAAATGTCAAAGATTAAAAGTGAGTTTTTAGAGAATGGTCCTGGGGTGGCTAAACAGGATGTGATGCTTTCATCTCTGAAAAATCTTGACTTTACATTTCCCTTTCCAGTGTGGAGCTCTCTGTCACCTGGTTGTCCTTACTTGTGGTTTGGGTTTTCTTCAGTCCCACATTTTGGAGCAGATTCATTTTCCATTACATATTTAAATGTGTTCGGAGTCAACGCAGATAACTGTGTACAAGAGTGGGTCTGAGGACTCTCTTCAGACACTGTCCCACAGTGCAAGATGATACTTACTAAAGCCTTCTGCTGAGATCTACGTTCATTATCCCTCAAAAAGAGGAAATTCAGAGAAATAAGGTTGAGAAAGCTTCAAAACCAACAGATGAAAGGTTTTGCCAATATAACATATCAAAGTTGTTGTTTTTCCAGCCAAAACTATTTCATGAATTTGACCTAAATTTTTTAATAGTTTTGGGACATCCAGAATTGCATTTTTCCTCAAATAAACTATTCATCAGAAAGAAAATTACTGTTCTTGCCACAGAACACCAGCTGCCTACCCATTCAAATAATAATAAAAAAAGCTTTAAAATCAAAAGAAGCAAAATTAAAAGTCTTAGAATATCTCTTAACAGTCACAGAAGGCATGTAAAAAGAATGAAGTAAAAAAAAGAAAAAGAAGGAGGAAGGCAAAACAGTATGGGATAATTGTAAAACTCAAGAGGTTATTCAACTGAACAGATATCTTTTAGAAAATTCAAATCCAGCCCAAATGAAGCCACAAAAAAGTGGAAAAAACCCTGTAAAATGGTTGTTGGGATTGTAAAGACATGAACTTATATTGGTACTATATCTCAAACATATCCTACTCAGTGGAGTTGTAAAGGGCAAGAAGGGAATGTGAACAGCAAGCAGAAAACTGAAGAACAAAAGACAAATTATGCAAATGGATCAGATTTGGGAAGCTGAATTTGTTGCCTCACCAACAACTTGAATAACAGTGTTTAAATACAACTCTCTTTTTGTAGAAAGCACCACTTTCTAAGCAGCCCTTCCAAATGCTTTCCCATCTGTTTCAACAAATGTGATAATGAGGAGGTTATACTGCAAACTCTAAAAAAAGTCAACTTATTTGTCCATACTAAGAAACACAAGACAGGTAAAACGTGGTGCCAATCACTGTGTTCCAACTGATCATAATCCCAAAGACTCTATATTTTCTTAGCTCATCTGCATTCTAAGAAATAAGCACTATTGATTTGGGTTTGACCAATTAAGGTTTGAAGGAAGAACAGAGCAAAACCTAAAACTCTGCCCTGCATGGGTGTTTTAAGCAGCTAGAAGAATGCAGTATGTCTGTAGAAGGATCCAGCAACTAGAAGGTTTAATTTCCCTGAATGGCAGCTGCTGATACAAGATGTGTCTAAAAACCTTCTTATTTTATTTGGCTGTGCATTTAAAATTGAGGCAGGCTTTTTACTCTGCAAGAGCAAGGGACTTTTTCTCTTCAGGGATATTCCTCCAGAACAGTGTTAGAAGCATGCAAGTTGTGCTGTAGAAGCCTGACAAAAACAACCTCCTACAGTGATCCTGCCACCTTCCATATTCTCTTACTGTAAAGGGGACATTGGCTTAGCTGCTGGAGTGGGAACTGAGCTCTAAACCTCTGGCCATCGTATCCTGACTCTGTTCCAGTATAATTTTGAAGTAATTCCACTAGAAGTGACTAGATTTATCGGTGTGTGAACCTGGGATGCATAGTCAGAATCTGACCGGGACTGATTCTCTACTTCTGCTCTTATTCTCAGTGCAGCTGAGATCAAAAAAATGTCAGAAGAGTGGTCATAATGGAAGCTGAGAGCATTTCCAAAGTAGGGTAAGGAAACCTTATAAACAATATTGGGATCAAAATAAAAAGGTGTTTGAAAGCGTTCACATAAAGCCAGTGCCATGGCTTTAGGGCTACTCTGTATCATTACAGACCTTTGGAACAACATCCAACACCAGAGGCTCAATATGGTCTTTTTGAAGCTGGGTGGGGTAGGAAGTCCCAGCTACCCAAATTTTCTTCAGTCTTTTCAGCATCCCTGCCATTTTCACAGGGTGAAGAGGGTGGGGATTATGAATCACTGCTGTCTATTTCCTAGATAAACTGTAAGAAGTCAAGAGGAAAGAAATTATTTTACAGGTAAAGAGATTATAATGTACCAGAATATTAGGTATATTCTCTCTGGATATTTTATGTTGGTGGTGTTTAACTTTGCCCATCCATCCCAAATTTCCAGATGTTTAGTGGTTTCCTTGGAGCAGCAGGCGTAACCAGATTTCTTTCAGAGCAGCTTCCAAATTCAGAGAAACTGAGTCTGGGCTGATCAGCTGTACGTGTGTATCTGGAACACAAAGCATATACAATGACTGCACCAAGCAGGTGCATGGTTTACCCTCATGGTAAATCTGAAGTTCTCCTGATACATCAGATTTACTACCCATACACAGAGCAGCTCTTCAGAGCACAGCTGATGGGGCCAGTGCTTCCTGGGATGATCAGTGCTTGTGAGAGTTACAGCACGTGCCAAAAATCCAACAGACTCCCTTCTCCTTTCATTCAGGTCATGGAGGTTAGACAGTAGTTTGTTAGATATTTATCCTATGGAGATAGAAAATGAGCATTTGAAACAGCAGTGGAGGTGGTAATACTGTTTGCATTCCTCCTGGCTCCGCCTTGGTCCTGGAGATTGGAGCAGGCTGGGTGCTCATCCAGTTTTCCTGCCCTCCATGCATCCATTCCCCAAACTGTTCCTGTCCTCTGGCACTGTCTGCAGGGAAAGGCTGTGCCAGGGGGACCTTGTGACACATGGCTTCAGCTCTTCTGCACAGGTTCCTCCCTCCCTCCTCTGCTGCACCATCAACAGCCTGAGGAGTACATTGCCATCGCAGCCATTCCATGCCCAATTCCTGCTTACAGTGCGGAAAAGAGAGAGATGCAGCAAAATCACAGAATCATGGCATGGTTTGAATTGGAAGGGACCTTAAAGATCATCTAGTTCCACACCCTGCTTTCATGAGAAAAGGCTGCTTAAAGGCTCTGGGGGACTTTCTCCCTTTCCTAGTCTGGAGTAATCCGTGTACTAAACATGCTTCTGGCGATGTCTTTGCAACTTGTTTTAAATGGGGGAGAAATGTGCGCTTCACGGGAAGGGGGAGACTTAGTTCCAACAGGTGACCCAGTAGCCCACTTCTTGTTTGGAGAAGTATTAACTACATTTCTTGCTGGGATGCTATGGTTATATTAATTGAGAATTACAATGTAATTTTGGCTGGAGTAGGCCTCTGTTTTAAATAAACTCTGAAGAATACAATGAATGAACTCTTTGATATTTGTTTCCTGCCAGGGTGTCAAGAGAACTTCTAGGACAGCTTTATTGTTTGTTTCAACATATTGCTGAATTTTATGAGTCAATGCATTTCATTTCTAGATATGTGCAGTTCAGTAGGGAGAACTCCACTGTAGAGCCAGCAGGCATGTATCATGTCAATAAAGACAATAATATCACATTAGATATCGTGATGAAACATATACATTCTTAAAGATTTCTTGCTGGCTTCTGGACTGAACTCCTACTAGGAATTCATGTCTCTCCTCATGCTGACTGTCTCTTTCCTTTTGCTGCTATCAGGCAACACCATGCTTAATAGAAATCTTCTGCCTCTGTTAGCAAGTAATGGCTCTGTGCAATCTGGCTTGTGTTGGGTATAGAGAAACTGGGAGAGGGCTTTTTCATTGTTTAGGTAAATGTTTCCTCTTTGATCCAACATCTGCCCTTTCTGCTGCTCACACTGCAAATTGATGCAGATCTAGCAGAAGCATGGGAAACATTTATAGGGCTTCCTGTTATGGAATAATTTGGGGAACATCATTTTCCCCTGCTCACTTTTTGCCTTCAGCAGTGACAATCCAATTCTTTGTGTTTTCAATGGGAAGCCAATGCTTTGTCTTGCCCTTTCCTTCTAGTTCTCCCTGAAGGCTGTAGAAAGAAAGAACACGAATAACCAAGCAATGAAATCATAACATAGGCCCGTTTACTGTTATCTTTCCAAGAACAGTAAAGGCATTAAAGCTCTGAAACCTTTTTTCTTGAAGCAAAGATTGCAGCTAGAACAGGAAATGACACAACATAAATTTAATTCGTGACAATTATTATAACATGAAAGGGAAATAGTATAAATCACTGATGTTAAACACTCTGTTCATTGGCTAGATCTGGCCCATTTGAGCTATTTATCTAATTTCTGTGACAGATTCAGATTTTGCACCACATGTGCTTTCATTTTTTAAAATACACGTTTCAAGTTTTTATGCTTCTGAAAAAGAACTTCTGAATATGCACTGAGTAGAAGCTGGTGAAAGCTCATGCATAGTTGTCTCTTTTAAACTACAGAAAACAAAGTACGTTATACTTGAAAAGACAAAGTCTAGCTCTGTTCATTTCAGTGGGTGTTAACACTTGAACTTAATGATAATTTTGTGGTTAACATTGAAATGTTTCTCAGAAGTCAATTTTAAGGGAAGATAAAGATGTAAATTGGAGGGTTTCGTATAAAAAATGATTTTTGAGGAAAAGGAAATGAAAATATCATGCATCTCTCTAAAGCTATTTAAGTCTGACACAAAAATTGTTAAACTCCTATGCACTTTTAGCCATCAATGAATTAGGAGTGAAGCTTAAACAACTGAAGAAAAATAGACCCATCTGGGAAACCACTAAGAAAAGAGCTGTGTTGAATTCTCCATCCCAGCTGCATACAAGCCTAACCCAGAGTCTCCTGGGGGTCTCCCAGTTTTAGCCACTTCAAAGGCATAGTGTGGTATTTTAGGATAAATAAGAATTTCATCAAATTAATTTTTTGCTTTTAATATTTATTCAAACATTGCTTTGTATTGTTATAAATACAAATAGGACCAGTTTGATACTTTTTGTGTATGAGATTTATTTCACAGCAATAACTATTTGATCAGATATTTTACTGGCTTCTCGCTTAAACTGCAGTGCTGCCTAAGGCAGTTGCTGTTGCAATCAGAGTACTACCCTGACAGACTTTTGAATCTAAAACTAGGGCTATGCTTATTTTAAACTCCAGTGCATCAAAATTTACTGCTGGCTTTCCATGCTTTGACTAAAGCTCCTTCATTAGGAAGCAGAGATATATTTTAACAATGTACAGAGAAATGCAGTATTTTGAAACAAACCATTCTTTCAACAAAGTAACTCAAGAAGTGTGAGGCTTTAAAATATAAGGAAAAGATTAATTTTAAGGAAAGATGGATTTTAAGGAAAAGATGTGTTCTGGGGAATAGGGTGTTCTATCATAGAAAAAAAAATTAAAGAACCTAAGAGTCACGTCTTCACATATTATTCCTAAATTAGCTTTGAAGTACTTTGCTTTAATTCTTAGTCCTGTCATGAAAAAGCCAATGATAAATTGTGAATATTGCTATTTTTACACTGGAATTTACAGCATATTGTATGTAATACGGACACCACAGAAAATATTCAAGATCTTAGAAGTTCTGTGTATATCCGTAACCAAGTACTGCACAGGCAGGGACGTGAAGCAGAACTGAGACTTTAAACATAAAAGAAATTATTATCAGAATTTGTTATCATTATCAATAGATTTTTTTTCTGATTTTGTTTATGAATATTAAATTATATTAAAAATTGTGACATTGATTTTTTCTGTGTAGATAGTGCCACTTAAAATAAAATTTTCACATAGAAATTTAATTCTATTGAAAACTAAGAGTCTAAATTTTATTTACTGTTCAGTGGAAATATATGTGATGGTTTACAGTTTGGTTACAAATCAGTAATTCATACTTGTACGTATATATATATATATATATATATATATATATATATGATCATATATATACCCTATTCTCTGGTAGTTAACAGTGACTAATGGGGAAGCATTTGATATACACACTGTCCCTCCTGAGGAATAATTTTTATTTGTCTGAGACACCAGCTAGAAATGGGGAAAACTAAAATAGAAAGTCACCAGCTTCCCTTAAAAGCTGAACTTCTTCTAGTCACCAGCTCTCTGAGCCGGTACTTGAATACAGAAATCTTTCTTCAGGAGGATGAGCAGGTGGGAAGCCAGGAAAGCAGACCAGCACAATGTATATAAAGAATCAAATAGGACCTCCCACTTGGTGACAAGGTAATAGTTCATTTGATGCTGCTCCTCTTTACTGTGAGCTGGACTGTCCCGTTCCTGCTGCTCTGGAGATCTACCTGCAGTCCCCATAGGCACTTTGCCACACAGGACCTTTGTGATTCCCAGCTCCGGTCCTGCCCTGCAACCCTGCAAACCCCACTGGTGTCTTTGACCACAGACACAGTGCACTGGATAATTACCACGGGAGCAAACTGGGACCAATGAGGACCCTCCAACAGGGCTGGAAGCAAGCCCTTACCACAGACAGATCTGTGCCTTCTCAGAATCTTTTGTAGGACCAGATCCTCCCAAAATTCAAAACTGTTCCCCAAACAGTTGCCTCAGGTTACACCTGCAGCTTCTGGTGTGGATAGATTGCACAAATGAAACTCGCTACAGGAGTATTAAGGGGTTTTTTTAGTAATAGAACTTTCTACTTGTCTGGAACTTCAGGATATGACTTTAATTTATATTGCAATAATTTCAAGCAAGACTATCATAAGTATATTGCAGGCATTAGTAATCATGCATTATGCCTTCTCCAAATGTATAATACTGATATTTTCTCACATTCAACTCCCACCATTATGGCAGCGGGACAGTTAAAGCATCTCATTATAGACCCAGAAAACTCCCAGATAGATTAGTTTATCAGAAACTAGGTCGTTTGCTAGGGAAATGAAAGGCAGATGTGTATGAGATTAACTATTACCTTCTTTTAACTGGTCCTGGTTAAGGAATTATATTTTCTTCAAGCATGATAATTTTGATGTATCATTTTTGCTCTGGATTTATTCAGGGACATAGTTAAGACAAGACCCAAATCATTCATTTACAGTGCAGGAATAACTTCAAGACCCATGTCCAACTGCATTCAAAACTACAACTAAGATTCGCTCATTTCCATGTTCACTGTGTATTTAACCTGGAGACTCCCATGGTGGAATTCTATAATCACAAAAGAAGTAATTTATCCTTGGAAAAATTGTTTTCAGCTCCTTGAAACCTGTTGAAACATGCTACTGGAATTTAAAGCCACAGAGCTGCCTCTGAAGTGACGCATTCCAATGGCAAACTGAGGAATTAAATCAATGGGTATATTTACTTGTGTAAATGTTCACTGTCCTAACTATCAGGGATGCTTTCTCAGAACAACACACTGCTACCGAGAAGAAAGTCTACACTGCAACAAATCCCATTATGGTGAAATTCAGGCCTGCTGATGTTAAGGGGAAGTCTGGCATTGGCTGTAAAAGGCCAGGATTTCACTCTTCATCACACCACCCCCTCCCTGAGGAGAGGGTATCATTACTTATTTATGTGGTGCCATTAGTGTGCTAGGCATTCAGATGTGCTCTTTGGTTGGTGCAAAGCCACACTGCTCCATTAATTCCCGTCCTGCTCCTGATCTCCAGGGAGCAGTTCTCGTTTCCTGGAACAGCTGGTGCAACCATGGGAATGACAGCAGAATTAAGACCTTAGTGCTAAATTTTCACACCTCCTTATGATCCCCCCCCCCTTCTGGGCCAGAGCTTTTAAGGAACGCAAAGCAGCTCTCTAGAGGCACCTTATTTATTTATTTGCATTTTTATGAAACAAAATGTGTGTTGGGATACTGGGCCAGCATTTATAGCCATCCATTGAATAGAGATTACAGTAAAGCACTCTGGTCATTAGCAAACCTTGATAGAATTCCTGTTATAAGCATGTAGCTGAAAAACAGATCAATATCCTAGTCTGTCTCAGACCTAATTGCATTGGTTCCATTCTTCTATCCCTTTTTATTAGCAGAAATTATGTCTGTTCAGGGGCAGAAGACTGAATTTTAGAGGTGATGTCTGTGGAACTCTGCTGCGAGTCCTTCATGGACATAGGGTTGGGCTAGAACAAGTTGGTGAGTTGAATCTGTCTATCTGTCTCAGTCTTAAATAATAGCCTATTATGAACAAATGACACTATTCCTTGTATCTCCAGCTGCTTGGATTGTAGTGTGGCTGTTTGGGTATAAGATAGTATCAGAAGAATTTCTTGCTGAGTTTTTGCAGTGGACTTGGCACTGCAGAACTGCTATCAGAGGTTCTTTATTATTAATATAAAACAAACAAAAAAAACCCCTTGGCATTTGCAGAAGAAGCTGATTTTTCAGGGTGAAAGCAAATCTGCAGTAATAAAAAGTCTATCTTATAGAATCAATATGTAAACTTTTAGCTAAAAATACAGCAAGTATTGCAGATGCTTTTGTCATCACATTGGCACCATGTGGCCCAAAGCTACTCTTTAAAACATGAAGTGTGGTTTCAAGATCAAATTCCTTCTATTCTGATGCTATGGAACATCATCTATCTCCATCTTGATAAAAGGATGAAAGCTTACTCCTCATATCAGCTTCATTTTACTTGGTCTGGTGAATAAATATAGTAAAGGACTGGGGAAGGGGTTTGGGGTTTTTTTTGTGGGTTGTTTTGGGCTTCTTTTTTTTTTCTCTTAAGGGTAAACGCTAGAATGGGTTGGTCAGAAAAAATGTGTAACTGCATCCTTGTAGACACTCAAAAGAGCAACTTCAGTCAACCTCAGTTGACTAAACAACCTGCTCTAGCTGGCCTTTCTTTAACTGGCTCATTGAACTTGACCTTCAGACGACCCTTCTAACAAATTATGCAATAATTCTATGAGCCTAACAGTAAGTTACAAAATCAGATGAGCAATCACAGCTTCCTTATACAAAGAAGGCCAGACCAACTTCCTTGCTGAGATATATTTAACTCAGTTGGCTCAGGGCAAAACTGAGCCTTTATAGTTCACAAGTATAGAGGCACCCCTCAGCTGAAATCCCAATGTATTGAAATACAATTATTCCTAAATATAGGGTAGAATATTTAATGATAAGTAATAATGGTTACACACTAGATCCAGTAAGCAGTGACTGAAAGTGAAAGGCCCAGATCTGAAATGTAGAGAGGGGAATAATTTTCTGTCAAAGCAGGACACATCCAACAGTTTCACAGAATCATTGAATGGCTTGGGTTATCTCATGGTTTAAGAATGGTATTTTCCAATTCAGTGCTCCCACTCTGCCCCTTCCTCTCCCCCCTCCAAATGAAGGCACAAAAGGCAAAGATCAGGGGTTGAGATAAGGACAATTTACTGGAAACAGCAACAATATTGATAACAAAAGGTGTAAGAAAAAGAAATAATTTACATGGAAAGCACCCAGCAATAAAGGATACTGGACCATGAGGTGGTATTGAATAACCCTGGGGTCGTCTCCACCTGTCCTCCTGCTTATTGCAAAAAATTAACCCTGTCCTGGCTGGAACCAGGAGTGGTTGGAAGGTGCCTTAGAGATCATCTAGTTCCTACCTCCCTGCAGAGATGCCACTCATTCAAAACCCCATCCAACTGGCCTTGGACACTTTCAAGGATGAAGCATCCACAGCTTCTCTGTGCAACCTGTTCCAGTACCTCACCACTCTCACACAAAAGAATTTCATCCTAATATCTAATCTAAACCTACCCTCTTTCTCTATACCTGTTTTCTGCTCCCATGGGACCATATCAATGTGCTACAGTCCTCAGTGGCCCAGATAAAAGGAGAAATTGGATTTTGAGTCCAGTAAGTTCTGTCTTACTGGGGAGCTTTTCAAGGATGACTTCTCTCTTTCTATAAGGAACCAGATCAAATTGACTCAGGTCATTTTTCATAGCCCCTGAACCTCCACAAGATCTACAGTATATCTTAATTGTTACTTCACAAGCAGGAGTTCAGATAACCCAAGAGAAAAAGCATGTGTTGGTTATTCTCTTCTCTAGTTCTGACTTAGCTTAGCTAATTATTATTTCCTGCTTCTTGAGAGAAATTACTACTTGTTGAAACTCTGTAAGATTTCTACAAGGATACCACTTCACAGAGCATTCAAAAGAAGCCATACACATCACCTGGTCTAACCTGCACAATGGAAGCCATTGGACCCCTTAGCTAATTTCTAGCTCAAACCCAATAGAACATTGTTTTTGGTATAATCCCCATTTTAAAATTTTTAATGGTTTAGAATCCATTATTGCTCTGCAATTCTTTTTCTGTGCTCTCAAAACGAGAAGTAGACATTTCATTTTAGTTATTTTTTTTCAAGCTTCAGCTTTCAGCACTTAGATCTGCTAGGCTGGAGAACTCTATGAACAATTTTTATCCTTGAACCAGGTACTTCAGGTCCCCTCCATCTTCTACCAAATATGAAAGCAGGTTAAGCTCTCTACTATGTGCTATTTCTTCTAATCCTTTCATTATTCTTTGAATGCTTCCTTAAGCTATTCAACAGAGAAAATCCTGAATCTCTCTATTATTCATGAAGTAGAACTGAACACAGAATTTCAGCAACCGTCATATCAGTGCCAAATACAAAACATTACCTACATACTCTATGTACCCCTTTTAAAGATCAAAGCAATCACATTTCCTTAATGAAAGAATGAAAAATTATTCTTAACACATTCATTTGAGGTAAACCAAGGTATTACATTCTGTTCTAAATGGATGCTGAAATACTTTATAGAAAATGGGGGGCAGAAATAAGCTTTATCTCAGAATAAGCTAAAGCCCAGGATAAAGGTATCTCTACACAGATACCATAGTAGGTTTGAATTCCTGCTCCATAGGTTTACTAGGAGTTCCTTCACAAAGGAACTTAGATTCAGAAGCTGATGGTTGTCTGAACTTCTCATGTGGACTGAGTTGTCTTCCCCCATTGAATGAAATGCTGAATTCTCTTGTGCTGAGACTC
>NW_020955421.1:823486-825330 GCF_003031625.1 Empidonax traillii | reverse complement strand
GATAAAGGTATCTCTACACAGATACCATAGTAGGTTTGAATTCCTGCTCCATAGGTTTACTAGGAGTTCCTTCACAAAGGAACTTAGATTCAGAAGCTGATGGTTGTCTGAACTTCTCATGTGGACTGAGTTGTCTTCCCCCATTGAATGAAATGCTGAATTCTCTTGTGCTGAGACTCAGACTCTGTTTATGGTGTTTATGGCGTTTCCTCTGCTCAGCATGATGCCTTCTGAAGAGTGAATATACATTGTAATTCAAGTGTCCCCCGGGGGGGCCCAGATTCACTTCACTTCAAGCTGTTTGTCAACACAGGTCTAAGACAAGCTCCAAATACCAAAAAGGCAAAAACCTTACACTGGAACCAAGCCTGCCCCTGACTCTTTTAACACAGGAATGTCCCAGCACAAACACCACACAGACTTACTTACCAGGCTCCATCACAGGTGTCCCAGTTTCATGTATAACGAGATATTACAGGCTGTGTAGACAGATGAGTCAAAGGCATATTGGAAGATTGGAACAGTTGCTTTAATGCAGTCTTTGACCTTCTGTCCTCTGAACTGCAGAGCCGATGAGCTCCATCCTTCGCACTTCTGTATCACCTCACCCAGTAGGTTAGGTAGCCCCACTAATTCAGAGGTATAAATTCCAGCAGAGAGCAGGCATTGCAAAATGGAACCCTGAAGGTCTGAGGTCAATTCATGGATCCAACCACAAAACATGGTTGCCAGTACTTAGCCACCCTAAAGAGTGCTTTTGAGGAACACCCTCTAACAACAGCCTGGCAGAGCACAGTGAAGGCAAGAATGCAATTGTGGCTTCCAGACTCTCTTGACCCAGTTGTAAATTATATGTGGGTAATAAGAACTACAGCTTACATGAAAGTGACTTCCTCTGTCTGACTTTAATTGTTTTATGGAGACAGATTGCCCAGGAACCTTGCTGCTTCTTCAGTAATAACCATTGGATTTATGACAGATTCTGAGATTTCCTACTTTAAAGAAAGTTCATGAGTGTCTGAGCGGATCTTGGGTCCTCTGCCGGAATAGTCACGCAGTCACATGTTAGCACATTTTAAGCCACTGCTGAGCAGCTACAGAAACTCAGGATATTGTCTGGGTGCATGGCAGTAACATTTACACAATTACTTTTGGAGCCCCTCTAAATGCTGAGCTGCTGCAGGTGCTCTGCCTGCTGCACCCACAGCAGCTACACTGATGCAGTTCAGGTAATACTCTCTGTGCCACAAGGAGTAAAGACATCCTCTTTACTATCATCCATCCTCTTTACTATCCATCAGTATAGACATCCTCTCAGGGTTCAGGGTTTTTTTGTAAAGCAGAAGAGAAGTGCATGTACACTAATGCACACAGTATGGGCAACAAACAAGAGGAGCTGGAAGCCACTGTGCAGCATGAAGGCCATGATGTAGCCGCCATCACAGAAACGTGGTGGGATGACTCGCATGACTGGAGTGCTGCTATGGAAGGCTACAAGTTCTTCAGAAAGAACAGGCAGGGTAGGAGAGGTGGAGGGGTGGCTTTATATGTTAGAGAGTCTCTTGAATCTGTTGAACTTGAGGTCAGCAACGATAAGGTTGAGTGCCTGTGGGTCAGAATCAGGGGGAAGAACCAACAAGGCCGACATCATCATTGGTGTCTGTTACAGACCGCCCTACCAGGATGATGAAGGGGATGAATTATTCTACAAGCAGCTGGCGGATGTCTCGAAATCGTCAGCCCTTGTCCTTGTGGGTGACTTTAACCTGCCGGATATCTGCTGGGAGCTCAGTACTGCAGAGAAGAGGCAGTCTAAGAGGTTCCTGGAGTGTATAGAGGACAAT
>NW_020955421.1:821645-823465 GCF_003031625.1 Empidonax traillii | reverse complement strand
GATAAAGGTATCTCTACACAGATACCATAGTAGGTTTGAATTCCTGCTCCATAGGTTTACTAGGAGTTCCTTCACAAAGGAACTTAGATTCAGAAGCTGATGGTTGTCTGAACTTCTCATGTGGACTGAGTTGTCTTCCCCCATTGAATGAAATGCTGAATTCTCTTGTGCTGAGACTCAGACTCTGTTGATGGTGTTTATGGCGTTTCCTCTGCTCAGCATGATGCCTTCTGAAGAGTGAATATACATTGTAATTCAAGTGTCCCCCGGGGGGGCCCAGATTCACTTCACTTCAAGCTGTTTGTCAACACAGGTCTAAGACAAGCTCCAAATACCAAAAAGGCAAAAACCTTACACTGGAACCAAGCCTGCCCCTGACTCTTTTAACACAAGAATGTCCCAGCACAAACACCACACAGACTTACTTACCAGGCTCCATCACAGGTGTCCCAGTTTCATGTATAGCGAGATATTACAGGCTGTGTAGACAGATGAGTCAAAGGCATATTGGAAGACTGAAACAGTTGCTTTAATGCAGTCTTTGACCTTCTGTCCTCTGAACTGCAGAGCCGATGAGCTCCATCCTTCGCACTTCTATATCATCTCACCCAGTAGGTTAGGTAGCCCCACTAATTCAGAGGTATAAATTCCAGCAGAGAGCAGGCATTGCAAAATGGAACCCTGCAGGTCTGAGGTCAATTCATGGATCCAACCATAAAACATGGTTGCCAGTACTTAGCCACCCTAAAGAGTGCTTTTGAGGAACACCCTCTAACAACAGCCTGGCAGAGCACAGTGAAGGCAAGAATGCAATTGTGGCTTCCAGACTCTCTTGACCCAGTTGTAAATTATATGTGGGTAATAAGAACTATAGCTTACATGAAAGTGACTTCCTCCGTCTGACTTTAATTGTTTTATGGAGACAGATTGCCCAGGAACCTTGCTGCTTCTTCAGTAATAACCATTGGATTTATGATAGATTCTGAGATTTCCTACTTTAAAGAAAGTTCATGAGTGTCTGAGCGGATCTTGGGTCCTCTGCCGGAATAGTCACGCAGTCACATGTTAGCACATTTTAAGCCACTGCTGAGCAGCTACAGAAACTCAGGATATTGTCTGGGTGCATGGCAGTAACATTTACACAATTACTTTTGGAGCCCCTCTAAATGCTGAGCTGCTGCAGGTGCTCTGCCTGCTGCACCCACAGCAGCTACACTGATGCAGTTCAGGTAATACTCTCTGTGCCACAAGGAGTAAAGACATCCTCTTTACTATCATCCATCCTTTTTACTATCCATCAGTATAGACATCCTCTCAGGGTTCAGGGTTTTTTTGTAAAGCAGAAGAGAAGTGCATGTACACTAATGCACGCAGTATGGGCAACAAACAAGAGGAGCTGGAAGCCACTGTGCAGCATGAAGGCCATGATGTAGCCACCATCACAGAAACGTGGTGGGATGACTCGCACGACTGGAGTGCTGCTATGGAAGGCTACAAGTTCTTCAGAAAGAACAGGCAGGGTAGGAGAGGTGGAGGGGTGGTTTTATATGTTAGAGAGTCTCTTGAATCTGTTGAACTTGAGGTCAGCAACGATAAGGTTGAGTGCCTGTGGGTCAGAATCAGGGGGAAGAACCAACAAGGCCGACATCATCATAGGTGTCTGTTACAGACCGCCCTACCAGGATGATGAAGGGGATGAATTATTCTACAAGCAGCTGGCGGATGTCTCGAAATCGTCAGCCCTTGTCCTTGTGGGTGACTTTAACCTGCCGGATATCTGCTGGGAGCTCAGTACTGCAGAGAAGAGGCAGTCTAAGAGG
>NW_020955421.1:730430-818567 GCF_003031625.1 Empidonax traillii | reverse complement strand
ATTTAATAGAATAAAAAATAAAGACATCCTCACATGTAGCATTTATGAGCCTCCTTTAATTTATTTAGATTTTATTCAAAGTATGAGTCTTTAAAGGCTCAGTTTTAATTCATTTTCTATCTGCTGAGAAGCAGTAGAAAGGGAGACCTCTAATCTTTGCTTGTAGGAGAGAAAAATCAGTAAAATCATGGAAGTGTTAACACTGGAAGGATGATCAGGATCAGGACAAGAGGTTTGAAGTTCCTTTACAAATAACATGAGTCACTTACTTTAAGTGCAGTGCTCATGATGACTGTGCTACATCCAGTAAGTGTCACTGTAGGTTGTTTTAGCTGTGAAATGAATCAGAGGTGTTTCATAACCGCACAGTTGGCTTCCTCTCCGCTGGTGAATATGACCTCTCCTCCATGGCAGAAGCAATCCACTACAAAACACAAGGTGAAAACTCCTACTTTAAATCAATGAAAAAAGATTAGTCTGTCTTCCCGGGAAGTGACAAAGTAGTCTTGTATCATGTTTTTAAAGAATAGTCTTTCAGTGGTGGAATGGGACTGATAAGATTTGATGCATGTTTTCTGTTCTGGCACCAGCTTCTTTTCTGGCTTTGGGTAAGTACTTTAAGACGCATTTACACTAGATGTCAAATCAAAATTGGAACTATGGAGTTTATCCTGTTGCCCATGAAAATTATTAAAACCCTTACACTCTAATTTCAGCAACTGTGTAAACTGAGCTATGAAAACTTCTAATATGACTTGAGATGGCCCAATTAGGAGTTGTACCTGAAGTCTACAGGTGTTCTCAATCTGTCATAGGTTATAAGACTGCTCCACAAGTGTGTATGCCTAGTCTGTACATTATGTGTGCATATTGCAACACCAGTTAGCACAACTAGCTGAAAATCCAGTTTGAAGTCTTTGGATTACTTTGGCACTAACATTGAGAGTAGTCTTAATTCTAATTTTCATTAGCAAAATTAGTTAGCTAATTGCCAATGGAAGATGTAAAATGCATCTTTTATAGCAAGGGGAGAACTACTTGCTGCATTACTAGTTTTAGTTTTATTTACTTTTGTGATTTTTAAGAATTTTTCTTCCTTTTGCATGGCTTTTTTTTTTTTTTTTCTTTTTCACCTTTTGGTTGTGATTGCCTGTGTTTCATCTCTGATATAATTGAATATTGTATTGCAGAAGGATCAATGGTGTCTATATTAGATTATGATATGTAGCTCTAGAAAAACTGAAGATACTGTCTAGAGAAACCAGTTACATACATTTACCCCAAAAGCTGAACTCACTTTTCTAGCAGAGTAATCTAAAAAAGAAGAAAGATAATAAAATTCTTTGAGCCTTTCCTCCACTTGCTAAGCAATTAACTTGTCTCCACATTCAAAGAGATGCACTGCTCACTTCCTCTCCATAGGAAGGGAATGGTCATGCTGAAGCATGGAAGTCTAAGAGAGATTTCAGTACATAAGAATGAGCTATGAAATTGTCTTGGTTAACTTAATTACTCATATTTAACTTAATATGTTTTCATCTTTCCATAATAGACTTCAGTAAGATCTCTCTCTAGACATTATTTTTATTTCTGTGAAGTAAATAAGAGTTACAGAGAAAGATACTGGCTGGATTTGGACAGTAATCCAAAAGAAAAATATAAAGAAAGAAAAGAAATTAAAGTAACTACAGATGAAATTAAGACCTTTACAGATAACCTTCCTCAATTTTGTTGGGGTTAGGGTTTCACTCCGTCAGCACTAAGCTTTTTATTGCCTTCACTACAACTGAAAAAGTCTGAATCAGACTGCAGAATGAGGACACTTGTGGAACCTGGAGATATTAAAGTATGTTCTCAAGCATGCATGGTGGGATATAGAAAGCTATGAGCTGTAAAGAACACTAAAATCATAATGAAATTCTCTGAAAGAGATAAAAGATAAGCAAATCTCAAAGGCACAATTTCTATAAGGCTGAATGCACTCAGTACTCCTGCTGAATTAAAAAGAAGTTCAAATTAGAGAGAGTTTGGGGTTTACTTGCTGGGGGGGGGGCACAGAGTCTTTGAATCATTGGATGCCTAAGACTGTGGCAAATTCTTAGTCTTGCAGTACTTCGGGCAATCCAAACAGATAGTATGTTTTAGGCTGAAACTGTGGTGCTAACAGATGTCACTGGTTGAAGATGGTGCAAAGAGTCATGCAAGAAACCAGAGCAGGTCATTTAAATCATCCTTTGAAATCATGTGCTCAGCATCTTACAGGGAAGGAACAAAATGTGCAACTGATTTAATCAAAATTTAGCTGCATGCAATTTGGTTATCTAGATTCAATTAGTCATCCTCATTCCTTAAGAGTCAAGGGAGGGAGATAGTACAATGAGGTGCCTTCAGGAGGTATCTGTTTTTCTCCACTCTACAGGAAGATCAGGATGGCTGAATTACATTGATTAACTTGTAACTGGCAAAATTAATTCAATCATCTCTGCTTACATCAAAGTAATCCTTTGGTCCTTTTCAGTTACTGAATGACTATTTATCTTCTCAGTTCCTCTTGCCTGGGCCTGTTGGGACTCTTTGGGCTTACTCCTTATTTATACTGCATTAGGAAAAACTGAACTTCTCCTTCTACATTCACTGGAAGGGCTAATGGTTTTAGTCCATGTGTATAACATGCAGTGAATTTGTACAACCTGGAGAAGGGAAAAACTACCAAGATATTTGGTTTAATTGCATAGAATTCAATGCCTACTTTTTCATGTTTACAAAGTTATGTTGTTTATAACATAAAAGAGGAAGGTTGGACATCAGTAGTATACACTAACTTCAACAGAGGATCTGGTTTGTGTTAATTTGGTACTTACCGGAAAAAAGAAAATAGCTATTTTTGTTAGGATAGACACATCCTTAAAGAAAGGCTTATTTTTTCCTTGTACAAACATCTAACTGTAAAGCTAATCTTCATCACTTTCATGAAAGAATTATTAATTTTGCAACACCTGTCCTACATTAGCAAATAGCCATCTCTTGCAGATAATTTTAGCAAATTCAGAAATACATGAGGAAGTGTAACACACGTATTACACGATCTGTTACAGGTCACAGATGAACTGCTGGCTTTTGCCCTTAGATGCTTCTTTTGTAAAAGAACATACAATGCTGTTAACAGCTCCAGATCTTATAATTCCTGTATTTTGTGATCTTATTTTGTACTTGATGGGAGTAGTCTGGTACACGAAGTTACTCACATGAACAACTTTCCAACCAGCACTTCTTTTTCACCCCTAGGGAACTCAACCCCATTGGTAGCAAGTGCTAGTTGTGCACAGATAACTCTCCAGAATAAGTAATATCTGGTCGTACTATTGTGCATGTAGAGTGTCTGAAAAAAATAAAGCCAAATCTTGAAATTAAAAAAAAAAAAATTTACCAGCTTTGAACCTACAGGACAAATTAACCTCTTAAAAAACTCCCCACACAATTTCAGTAGTTCATTTCTGCTCTTCACAAGTGTTTTTTCCAGGGGAGGCTTCCTCTGCGGGTGGATCCACCTTCATAAGCATCATTTCTCCGTGGGGAATAGTTAGTAAGGATTGAAATCAGTAATGCAGTTAGAAAACCACCCAAGGTGCTGATCTAATTTAGCTGGGGTTTGTTTTCAATTAATAACAGGTGGGGGTGTTTGCTTTCTCTAGCCTGTCATCTAGACACCTTCCTCTTCTCTCTTAAGGATACTTCTGTTTATTTTAGACAATTTATGTGAAAGACAAGAGAATTGATGCCTCAGTTGCAATAATTTCACCCCAGAGATAAAGCTGATTCTAGGTATACAAAGAAAATCATGTTCAGATACTGCTTTTTATTGATTGTGCAAATTAAATGAGGAAAGTGCTAGGAAAAGGATAGATGAGGTGGATCTTCTCTACATAGCTCCTCTAGTTTTGTGCTTATGGCTGGAAAAAAAATTCCCAGTTGCCAGTGGATACATGGAAAAATCCCATTCTATGACCTCAACCTGAGGTCAGTGCAAAATTCAGTGTTAATGCTTCCTGCCTTCTCAGAATTATTTTATTTTTTGTTTTTGCAAAGCTTTGTCTAGAGAAGGGATATAGTCATAGAATCACAGAATCATAGAATCAACCAGGTTTGAAAAGACCTCCACAATCATCAAATCCAATCCATGATCCAACACCGCCGTGGTTACTACACCATGGCACTCAGTGCCACATCCAGTCTCATCTTAAAAACCTCCAGGGGCGGTAAATCCACCACTTCCCTGGGCAGCCCATTCCAGTGTCTGATTATCCTCTCTGTAAAGAATTTCTTCCTAATATTTAACCTAAACCTCCCCTGGCAGAGCTTGACACCATGCCCTCTTGTCCTACTGCTTATTGCCTGGGAGAAGAGACCAACCCCCACCTGGCTACAATCTCCTCTCAGGGAGCTGTAGAGAGTGATGAGGTCACCTCTGAGCCTCCTCTTCTCCAGACTAAACAACCCCAGCTCCCTCAGCCTCTCTTCATAGAACTTGTGTTCAAGTCCCTTCACCAGCCTGGTTCCTTTTCTCTGGACCCGCTCCAGCACGTCAATATCCTTCCTGAACTGAGGGGCCCAGAACTGGACACAGCACTCAAGGTGTGGCCTCACCAGCACTGAGTACAGGGGAAGGATCACTTCCCTGCTCCTGCTGGCCACACTGTTCTTGATGCAGGCCAGGATGCCATTGGCCTTCTTGGCCAGCTGGGCACACTGCTGGCTCATGTTCAGCCTCCTGTCGATCAGCACCCCCAGGTCCCTTTCTGCCTGGCTGCTCTCCAGCCACCCTGTGCCCAGCCTGTAGCGCTGCAGGGGGTTGTTGTGGCCAAAGTGCAGGACTTGTTGAACCTCATCCTGTTGGAATCAGCCCAAATCTCCAGCCTATCCAGGTCCGTTTGCAGAGCCCTCCTACCTTCCAGCAGATCAACACACCCTCCCAACTTGGTGTCATCTACAAATTTGCTAATGGTACACTCAATCCCCTCATCCAGATCATCAATAATGATATTAAACAGAACTGAAACAGACTGTCTGAACAAGGAGATTTTAAAGGAAATTAGGGGGAAAAGGTGAGCTTTCGACTCTGGAAAAAAGGCCGGACTACTCCTGAAGAGTTTAGGAATATAGTTAGGTCATATAGAAAGAAAATTAGAGAGACAAAGACACAATTTGAACTCCATCTAGCTCCTTCATTAGGGGTAGCAAGAAGTGCTTCTACAAATACATCAATAGCAAAAGGAGGGGCAAGGAAAACCTCCTTTTTTTGTTGGAAGTGGGAGGCAATATAGTCACCAAAGATGTGGAAAGGGCTGAGGTACTTAACACCTTCTTTACCTCAGTTTTCAACAGTAAGAAAGGTTGTCCCCAGGACAAGTGGCCTCCAGAGGTGGTAGACAATAACATTTTTTTCATTTTGCCATAGAGAAAAAAAAAGTGTCCTCTTTCAGGACTATGTATATTTCAACTATCTCTTCCTCTTCATTTCTTCTATTTTTTGTTTCAGAAAATGAACAAAACCAAACCTTAATTTGCACAGTTCCATCTCTATGTCAGAATTTTTTGTGACCACCATGAACCAAGACCAATTTACGCTGGCAGCAAAGCCATTAGAAGGGCAAACAGGAGGTGAGTGTTGATTCTGGGGAGTTAGAAACATACATATATTCCCAAAGGCCTTTGAAAGAAGTAACAGCATAGATTTACATCTCCTTTCTTCATTTGTTCATCTACATTTTTCAAGTACCCTTTCAGTTTGGAAGAATTTACTCATATACTGCATGAACCAGCTGCCTGGAACCAGTTTACTTTCCATTGCAGGAATAAGAGCAAAACTGGACAAAGAATTTCTGAAACACTACAAAATTCCTGCAACATAACTACAGAAAAAGTCTCAAATGCCTACAAAGAAAAAATCTCAGATGCCTATGAAGGTCCACTTTCCAGACTAAGGAAGAGAAGTGGGAGCTCGTTCACACTTGGAAGCCTCTCCCCAATCCATCAGGGGTTTTCACAGAGTCCTGTGTTGGCTCAGTTCTGCTTTCACTGGCTTTATCTATATAAGTAAGTTAAACAGAACAGCTTTGGCACAGCTATTATCCATGCTGTTAAATAGCTGGCACATTCCCTGAAGCAATTTTGCCCTTGTGTTTTCTCAGAAATTACCCAGACATGGCACTGGGACATAAGACATTCACATCAGGCAGTTTGAGTTCAACCAGCCCCTTTTGGGGACAGTAAGCCATGCAGATGTGCACTGTGTTATATCCATTGTCTCTGACAGAGATTACTCCCTTGGGGCTTTTGTTGGTCCCTGAGACCAATAGGAATGAACTAAGGTATTTTTCCAAGTAAAATTGTTTCAAAGCATCTAAACAGAATTAATTGTCAAAAAGCTTGTGTTTTTACTAGAAATCCTTTCTAAAAATGCATTCTAAATGCTTACAGAGCTCCTAACTCTGAAATGTAATATTAATGATTGAATTGTCAAAACAAAATCAGAGTTAGGACTTTCTTTTTCCCTACTGCCCCCGCTATAAAATGAGTAGTGCCATAGACCAGTTGAGCACTTTTCTGGTGCATAGAGAGTGTCTTCCCATTCACCATTAGTGTGATGGAGAAAAGTACAAGACCACCTGCATGAAACAGTTAAAGAAACCTGCAGCAGACTGAGCTTGACAAACTCATTCCACTGATGAATTACATTTGGCCGAACAACATGGGGGCATGGCTTAAGAGAGAAGGAGAGATGGGAAAGTGAGTAACTGCACAAATAGATGTTGAAATGGGAGTTATTACTTAATATCACTGGATCCAGTGTCAGGGCTGGGCTGCTGTAGTGCCCTGTGAACCTGTGCTAAGTGTTTATCTGATTGTACTGGGATGAGATATGACCTTTAAGGCAAAAAAAATGTGAGAGTGGGGCAGGGCAAGAAACTGTCAGTAATCACCAGGCAATAGGCAGGTGCTGTAAAGGCAGCAGGGTAAACCACAGAAACAGATTCCAAACCTGTGTCAAACCAAGGCTGATGTCAGGTGCCTTGGTGCTACCTGGTGCTGCTGCATGCTCCAGCCGTGTCTGGCAGCAGCAGCCCAGCTGTGCAGCCCTACAGCTCCTCACCTTTGCCAGGCTGCAGCTGCTCTGGTCCTCAGCAAAGCTCTTCAAAAGGAATGAGGGAGACAAGCAGTGATTTAAGGAAAAATGTAAGAGTAGCAGGCATAAGTTGTTTGTTGTTCTTTGTTGTTGGTTGTTGGTGGGGGTTTTTTTAATACTACGCTTTGGTTAAACCTGTATAATAGACTGATATTAAACAAGAACAGATGTTCTTACAAGTAGAAACAAGATTTTCAGACTGTAGGTCTACCAGTAAAGTAGTCAGTACCCTCTACCTTTGAGGCCAGTTGGAATGGTCTGACCATGTTCATCCTGTTAAACTATCCTAGTCTGCAGAGTAGCCTGGTTTCACCCAGGCTGGCTATTGGGCAGGTTCCCAGCCTCAGCTTTCTCGTAAAATGCTTGGAGAGACTGCTGGGCAACTACTGGAAATACTGATCCAGGGCCCACAGTCAGGTCCTATTTAGTTCAGTAGACTAGATGCAGCTTTAAAGTATACATCAAGTTATCTGTTGCCTTACTTCCAGAGATTTCAAAGGATTTAGGCCAGAATAAAACTTGCCCTAAGTTGTGCATTCTTGCAGCATGCTCATTATCACATTTGCCTTTGACTTGCACAGCTGTAAATCCATGGAAACCAGAGTAATTCAGGGATGAATCAGGTCCATTATCTCCTTGTGTTTGTACAGTACTTAGCACAATGGTGCCCTGATCCTGATGGGAATTCATGTTATTTTAGGACAATCAGAGCTTTCATTCCTTAAAATAAAGTATATTTTTAGCCAGAGCCAGTTTCAATGAAAATGTATGGGGGATGGGGGTGGGGTGTGTGAATGAAGGGGAAGGCACAACTCATCCCCCATCACATGACTGAACACACCTATCATATGCCTAAGCAATTATCTCCCCTCTTAATCAGGATGGTTGTGAAAATGTGACCAATGAGAACCTCAGAAGTTCATATAGAAAACAAAGAACATAAACTCTTAATATTATTGCTTCTTTTTAAAATAAGTTGCATAATTTTTATGTCTCTCGGGATGTGAGGCCCAATGTCTGGTTTTGGAAAATTTTTGGTTAATATTGGTGTGTTTAGTGCCTTTTCTGAAAAATAAAAGCCATGCTATTGCTTTCCATGGAAAGTTAGATCTCGAAGATGTGATTTGCTTGACACTATTTCCCCTCCCCGCCCCGTGCAAATAGAAGGAACCAGGAACACTTGAAAAAGCAAGAACTGTGCTGTGCTCCATGTTCAGAGGTGCTTGTTTCAGCTCTTTTATGAAATCTTGTTAAGACCAGTAGGTCTTATAAATTCTAACGAGATACATATGTGGAACATATATAAAGACATTACACGTCTTGCAAAATATTTGCTATATAAAGAACCCAATCATGTGAAGTAATTTTTCAAAGCCGAGGTAAGTCCTAGGAGAAGACTGAAAAAACCACCAGTTGCAGATCATAATCCTAGCAGGGCTTGTTGCTAGTTCCTGTGAGTCAAAAACACAAATCTGTGTTCCACCTTCAAGTTATTTTCACAT
Source organism: Empidonax traillii (assembly GCF_003031625.1). Lineage (NCBI taxonomy): Eukaryota > Metazoa > Chordata > Aves > Passeriformes > Tyrannidae > Empidonax > Empidonax traillii. Next base: position 809,882 of record NW_020955421.1, on the reverse strand, counting down.
ACATAAATGAGGAGTATTGAATATCAGCTGTCATTAATCTAGTGTCCTGACATGACAGAATCACTATTACTCCCAGTAAATGTGAGCTGATGCTTATAGCTTTGAAACATTAGAAGCACATATTTTTACAACCAAAAATTACAAGCAATTATTGCTAGAGTTGTAACAACAAGTTCTAAAAACTGACATGTAAAACTAGGGAGCTGTCTTTCCAGTCCTAACTTACCCGCTAGGAAAACAGAAAAGCAAAGATTAAGCTCTTTCAAAGCCACTAGCTTGTTTTTCTTCAAGCCACTTTATTATCTCACTGAAACATAATCTTAAAAATCCTTGCAGTGAAAAGCTGTGTCCTGAAAAGACTATTAATTGTATTTAACATTTGAAAGTCTTATTCTCATACTGCTGTTCTTAATTTTGCAGGTAGGCCCACTAATACTGCTTTCCTTACTAATTAACAGACAGCATTTTATTTGATGTGGGGGATAAATTATTTTGGGTGTGACTATTAGGGAGAGGTCTGACACTTCCACAGCTCTAAGAAACATTAACTTCCTTCGAGGTCTGAGTTGCCTGTGCGTATCCCTTCAGCATCAATGCAAACCGACAAAGGAGCGGGGTGACACAGAGCTACCTGATGTGTGTGTGCCCTTGCCCTGCTGTCTTGTATTTGTTCAAGCACATCTGGAGTGCTGAAGGTTGGCAGCCTGGCTTTAATGTTCCCATGGCTGTGTCAAAATCCACAAGCTGTTGCAGGCCTTTGCATTTTAAGAATGATTATGTTTGAAGTTTAATGCATTTACAAAAATGGTGATAACACTGCCTTTTCCCAGTAGTGACAGCAGGCAGCTGTTCCATTAACATCCCCAAGAGTTAGTTAGTCTCTGTTTTAGCCTTATGAAACCCTGTTGGTTCAGACCTTTCGACAGCTAAGGGGAGCAGATGCAAGTTGAATCAAAGTAGTAGTCATGGTAGCATCTTGTTAATTCCATCCAAAAACTAGGCTTTTAAATCAGAAAAGTAGTTAGTTCACAATTAAAAAATAACCTTTTTTTTATAAATTTTAATGTAAGTTTGCTGCAAGGTTGCTTCTTAGCCCTGTGAAGCAGTTAATCATCTGTGTTCTATTTGCTTTATAAAATTACGAGGTCCATCTGTCCTAACTGAAGTAATTCAAAACAATGTTTCTAGATTGGGACTGATCACTCTAGGCGGGAGTGAGGTTCATCTGATGTCTTGAAACCTTTTCCTGTGCAATGACTTAGTCTGTGGAGATGCCACCCTTCAGCCCTTCTATTGACATATTTTCAGTGATCAGGGAAAACCACTATTTCTGAAAAAGTCTTTTAATTTTCATTACTTACTACTGATACCTCAAAAAATACAATGCATTTGTACAAGCCATCTAACAGAAAACATAGAGATCTCACTGCAAAATCTCACATTTACAGAGATGAAAGAAATAATTCCTTTCCTCTGTCCCGGTCACCATCAAACACACAAAATCACAGAATGGTTTGGGTTGGAAGGGACATTAAAGATCATCTAGTTGCAACCCCACTGCCAGAGGCCCAGTCACTTTTCATTAGACCAGGTTTCTCTAAGCCCCATCCAACCTGGCCTTCAACACTTCTAGGGAGGGGGCATCAACAATTTCTCTGGGCAACCTCTTTCAGTGTCTCACCATCCTCACAGTGAAGAATTTCTTCCTAATATCTAATCTAAACCTTCCCTCTTTACGTTTGAATCCATTTCCCTCTTGTCCTATCACTGCATGCCCTCTCCAACTCTCTTGTAGTGACTTTTAAGTGCTGGAAGGCTCTTCTAGGGTTCTCCTGGAGCCTTCTCTTCTCCAGGCTGAACTCTCAGCCTGTTATGACTGCAAGATGGTACGCACCAGCACCAGCAAGCTGCTTCCTGAGGCTCACCCAAGCAGAGCTGCTGGAGACCAGAGTATGGCTTGACCTGGTGGCACAGCAAGGAGAGCAAGCTGGGAGAGACATACAGTCTCTGGAAATGTAAGGGATATGAAACCCATAACACTATAGCTCAGAAGCTGAGCATAGGTTTTATACCCTCCAGGTAGAGGAGCACCACACCAGGGCAGAATCACCAAAGAATTAAAGAGCAGTCAGTGAACAGACCTTTTATATTGTCTAGGACACACAAAGGACATAATAGGCTAAAGAATCAGAATTTCTCCAAAATGTGCTCAGTCAGTAAAAAGCTTTGTAAAGCTGAAAATGAAGCTAGTCAGCATCAAATGAACCTCATAAACAACTTTATATCCTTAACGAAGCCCATCACATAAAGGCTACTAAGAATTAAAAAATAAAAAATTAAATCTAAAGAATACTAAATAGATTTGATCTGCTTAGAATACTAAATGTAAATAATTTAATCTAATAAATTCTAAAGAGTAAATGTTAAAGAACACTGAGAAATAACATCTTAGTCTATTTATGGCCCCAGCAGTGTTGTTCATAAATGTGTGCTATTTTATAGCAATGAATTTTCAAGCAGATAGACAGAGGTTTAGATTGTTTTTGGTCCAAGTAAACCTACTTGCTGCTAATGCAGCATTCAGCCCTGCCTGGTGGGCCATGGCCCCAGGCGCCCCCGTTACCACAGAGAGTTGAGTAACAGCAGTGTTCTTAATAACACATCAAATTATTTCAGTTTGCATCATAACTGAGAGTGACAGAGTAAGACACAATATATTGTGGTACAAGGAGGACTAGAAATATTTGGAATAGCATGATGCCTTTATGTCGTAGGCACACCTGTGTTCCCCACCTGTTTCTCAGCAGTGCTGTGCTTTAAATTGTGCCACTAATTATCTTTCAGTTTCTTGACTTAGTTGAGGACTAAATAGGTCTGAGAGAAACAAGCTGAAAGCCTGAAAAGGGGGACATATAACAGTCATCCAGAAATATCATCAAATTGACATTATCTAAAATTTTGCCTCAGTCATTAGTCTGGGTCTGTAAATGCACCCCTGGGCTGAGCGACCTATCAAGATTGAGATTTGGAGAGTGAAAAAACTGGTCACTGTGCATCTCATCTGGGCATTTATATAGTCAGACTCTGACTTTGTTCCTCACAGAGTAGCTGATAGAAAGACTGAAAAAGACTGAAAGTTAGCACACTGACCTCACAATAGAAGACCCAGATTCTGCTTCTTCCTCAGTCTGAATGGATTGAAAATCAGCTTCTTCACCATATAGAAAGATTCTCCAGTTAGGAAAATTACAACTCAATCCTGTTGGAACATGATGCTCCCTATTTTTGACATGGAACATCTTTCCTGCAAAACTGAAAGTGGTATAGACAAGAGAATAGGTTCAGCCTTTGTGACAGTCTTACTGTTATCCAAGAAGCAAAGTCTAGCACTGGGTACTGCTTATGCATTTTATGTTACATAAAAATAGAAAATAATCCTGAAAGTAAAACCAGGCTAGTTGTTCTTGCTTGTAGGTTAAAATTCAGTTTTCAAGGCTTCAGGATGAAAGTTCAGCTGTGGTGACAGGGTCTTCTCTTTCTTTTCAGTCTTCACAAGGTGTTCTTTATTTCTTGTGTCTGAACTTGACTTTCCTAAATCATTCCAGACTTTTTTTACCACTTTCTAGTGTTAACTGTATCTTTATATGTGAAAGCAGAGCATTTCTGTGTTGGAACATGTCCCTGTACCCTGTACTGGGCAAATGTTGTGTAAGTTTCCATTTACTTTATCTGTTAATGTCTTGCAACATGCTACATTTTTTTTTTCTCCCTATGTAACAACTGTGCAAGGAATATCTCTGCAGAATTAAACTGAGAGCTTTGGTCTACTTTGAAGAAATCTCCTTTGAATGACCTGCATGCAGAGTTAATTTTACCAGCTGGTTTCCTCTGTGCTCCACCTCTCTTGTTTGTTTATTGAAAAAATGGACTTCTGTTTCTGTACAAACAATCAAGTGTGTTCTGGGTAGGTCTAGACAAACATACAGCTGAAGTGAACAGCAGAAGGGAAATGTAACACTGGCTCACGTAAAAACATATGAAGGCAGGTCGCTTAATTGAAGATTTCTTTCTGAATGATTATTCCATGCATTGGTGTTATGCCGATAAAGCTAAAAACTCATCAAGGAAATGTGAGATGTTTGTCCTGAGAACTTAAAAGGTAAAGGAGATCCTTTTTTTTTTAACCTGATAGTGTTCAAAGTCGAATGAAGAAAAATAACCCATTATCATTTTGCATTAGGAAACTCATTCTATCCTTGGTTGCACATAGCTCCCATTGATCTCTGAGTCATTTCCATAGATCTGCTAAGAAAATGTTGCCCTAAACATACACAGGATAATAAAAGAATTTTTAATTTTCCCACGTGAGGAAACAGTGTAATTTTATACTGAAGTTAAATCCAAGAGGTTGGTGCCCTTTGTAAAGATTGAATTTCAAGATAAAAATAAAATTCTTCCCAATATTTCTAGAAATAAGCATTAGTGTAAAATCCCTGCTGAATACAGCAGTGGAGGCATGTGCAGAGACACATGGTTTGTAAGTGAGATCCTGTCACTGGGTGCCTTGCCCCATCTTGGGAACCTGACAATTTTGGGCAACAGGGAGCCTGAAAAAGAAAAGAAACTGCAGTGTCATGTAAGACGAGGACCAAGCAGGAAATCTGAACTACTATGATTTACAGTGTGATTACAATGAGAATTTTCATTTCGACAGGCCAAAAGCCACTATTATGGAAATCAGAGAGAATGTTTATGGTCATACTGGCAGAATCACGACCTGTTTCCTCATCCTTAGAAACAGAAGATAAAAAATCTCTGTTATTTTTCTCCCTCAAATGAGTCCTCTTCATTGAAGATTCCACTGAAATTGCAGAAACAATAACCCTGTAGTTCAGGCTCACTCAAAGTTGGCAAAATGACTTTGACATTCACAGAGACACAGAATTACATTTATGCATTGGAAGTCCTTTGAGTGGGTTTTCCTATGTATGTGGCACTGCGAAGGCAGAGGGGTCACGAGCCTTCTTCTTCCCCAGAACAATTATGTTCTTGCATCCATTCAATAACTCCATTGCTCCCACACTACTGGCAATAGCAACATTCAAATAACTTTATTTACTCGCATCTTTAATTATTTAATGATCTTTAGTCATTCTGAGAAGACCGTAGCATGAATTCAGTAATTACTCCATGAAATTACCTAATTTAATCTCTAAGTCTAGCTTGAGTATGATGATTATTTGACATCCCAAATGAGGGCAGAATAGTCATGATGTCACAGCATGGGCTTCACCACAACCCACAGCTGATGCAGAGATAGCAGATCAAACACATTTCGGAGGGAGGACTTAGTCTCTCATACAGATATTTATGCACATCAGTACTGGAGCACCAGAGTTAAACAGGAATGCTTCCTTTAGAAAGTGTTCCAACCTACAGTGGTGACCTTGACCAAAGCCATGGAACAAGACGGCATAAGGCTGTTGTTGCCTACTTATCTCATGAGTATGTTTTTTCTTCAATCTGACAAAAATGTTTTCCTTGACTTGGATTTCACAGTTGTGACACCCAGTTTTTCTCTCTATTTGTTTTAAGGTAGAATTGACAACATTTAGAATTTAGTATTAGAGTAGAAGCTTTCTGTAAATATATTGAATTGATTCTGTGATGATTGCTGCCAAAACTAGTTGTAAACCAACACACTATTGTTACCACAGTCTTAGGAACTTCAGTAGCCACTGAGTTTTCAGCAGACATTACCCTTTAGAGACAGATTTGAGGAGGTTTCTTTTTAAAATAGCAAATTTGATCATTCAGGAATTTGTTTTCACTGACTTACAATAAAATACAAGCTTTTACATAAAGAAAAACTTTAAAATATTTTTATTTCAGTATTCAGATGAGTGTGATTTTATGTGCAATATTTCTGTATCTTCTGTAAAATCTAATAAATGTCTCAACAAAAGCACCAAATGAAAAGTCAAAATATTAGTTTCAGAAAGTGGGGGGAAAAAAGGGGCAAAATCAAAGCCCTCCTTTCCTAAGTGGTTTTGTTGGATTTTTAAATTTTCTATGAAAAGTCAATTTGTGATGGAATTTCAATTGCTTATGTAATTCTTGGTTCAATTTTCATTAGAATTAAGAGACGGAATTATGTTGCATATTCTGTTTCTTTCAGGTATTTGAATTCACACGTCTAAACAAAACACAAGACCACAGACAATGTGTTTCTCTTGATTGAATTTGCCTCTAGCTCTTCCACCAGACCTTGTTGGGATACTTGTATGCTCTTGACTTTTCTCTTATTTTCTCAAACCGAGAAGAAAAAACAAACAAATAAACAGACAAATTTACCTAGAGACCAATGGGTTCACTGAGGCGCCTTTAAAAACCGCATTAAATTATAGCCTATATTTCAGTGCCTTAGGTAAACAGAGTTATTTAAATTTTATCTTAATTGTCACTAATTCTATTAAACCAGCTGCCTAGTAAGTTAAAATGACACACTATAATTTGTAGACAAAACTGAGCTAGATTTGTATTTAATTCACACAGTTTTAAGGGTAATTTTTATGTATAAATGGACAGTTCTTTCTAATTCTGTTTGACTTGGTTTTTTACCAGTTTCCAGGCAACACAATATAAGGTTTGCTTGCAGTATGTAAAAGCTACAGTTTAAAAAAAGGCATAGTCTATGCTAACACATATCAAACAAAATGGTATCTTGTTAGAATAACTGATGATTGGGTGGGTTTATCCTGATGAAAATATTCCTAAACACTGTTGTCTGAGTTCTGTTCTGTCCATATGTTATTAATTTGATATTTTTATGAACATGGGTGAAAAGCTATGATGTCACTTCAAATTAGAGAAAACAATGCTGGAGTAAGTTGGCAGTACTGACCCTATTCAAGGATTCTCACCTATTTGTATAGGTCTGACAGAATAGCTGGACAAAAGAAGGGTTTTTTTCAAATCAATTTCTACCTGAATATTCCCTAATTTCACTCATTGTTATTATAGAATTTTCAGAGAACATATTGACTTTACAGTGCCATAAATGTTGTTTAGCTCCAAAATGTTTTAAAAGAATTATTGACTTAGCTCTAGTCATTCCTGATTGCTGAACTGAGCTGTTCCTTCTTTCTTCCAAGGAGACCTTATTGTATATTGCTTTCCTGCTGAGGTTTTATTTTGCTCCTAAAGCTTTCTTTTTTATTTCCTTATCAACCTTCATCATTTCAGCCACTCAGATTTAATCTCTGCTTTGCTGATTCCAGAATTTTCCCTTGGCCAGTACACAGTAAGATCTTGATATCACTTGGTAAGTAATGTCATGGTCCAAAGACACCTCTAAACTTCCTTTGCCACCACTGTTCAGTTACAAGATGTTTCCATTTTAAACTCCCTCTTCTCTAAATTCAAACTGCAAATGGAGCTGAAATAATGTGGAACACAGACAAACACCCTCTGGCACATTCAAACCCACACGAATGTGTTGAGGGGGTCCTATAGGCAGAATAGTGTGTAATCTCCCTTTCTTTAGGTAGTTGCAGCCACTGTGTCAGATACGAATTTGCAGTAGAAAACTTCTGAGAAAATGTACCTTTATTATTTGAGAGGCATCACTTTGATGATTAAATGTCTAATATGGGGTTTATCATTTATGCATAAGTAAAATTGGTGCAGTGAATGACAGAAACAAGCACTTTATCGGGGAATTGTGCGCTGCACATTAATGGTGCATATAATTTTGAACCAGTCTGGTTCTTTGAACAATTTGTTCCAGCTAAGAACAGATTGAGCTGTTCTTTGAATCATTTTCAGCAGTCAGTACAGTGTGAGTTTATGATGGCTTTTCTTTGTGCTGTAACTCAGTTCATTTGAGGTAAATCTTGCTGAAGTGCAGAGGGTTTATAAAGGTGCTGAGTGCTTCCTGGAATCCAGTGGGCTTGACATGAAGACAGCTATGTGGACTGTTTGTCTCACGTTTAAGCTTTGACATGTATTTTTTTGGCAACTTTATAATAATTTGTTGGGAGCTGTGTATACCAATATGTATGTTCGACATTTATATGTTAATCTTGCTTTGTATATAAACTTATCTGGATGAGTATTACAGTAGAAACTATACAAGAAACTGCAGGTGAAGCCAGTTATTGGAGGGTTCCCCTTTCTAAATGGATGTGGGTCTTGGCACTGCCTTTGCCAGCTTTGGTGGAGAGGAAATGGGTGTAGCTGTGAAATGGGGCAGCTGCTTTGGTTACTTTTGGTAAGCAGTGCAGTCTGGAGATAGAAACTCTTATACCAAGAGATATGGTTGGGTGCAAGGCAGTACAGGAAAGGGATATGGATTACACATATGACTTAAAACAGTTTTGTACACAAAGACATGGTTACTTCTATGATTTTTCTGAAGATTCCTGCAGTCTGAGATTCTTGCCATGGATTGATTTATAAGGAAAAATTAAAAATTACAAGACCTGATGGAAGTTCAGGGCTGCATAGCTGTAAGATTTTACCTTCTTCCAATTTAAAGTACTAGTCCATTTAATTTGTTTGTTTGTTTGTTTGGTGGGAGGTGGTGGGTTAGTGTGGGCACTATAGAGGCCTCCCTGAAGCTACTGAACCAAAAGTAGAAGGATTAATTGCAGTTTAATGAAACCAATTTTAAATATTCCTTTCATCTCTGCTGGGATGTTTATTGTCACTGTTCAAGTTTTCTCTTTTAGACAAATTCAAGCCATTTGCTAACCTGTTCATGCTAAATGTCACCCTGTAAAATAAGTAACTTTGACAAATCTGCCTCCAGTCTACTACCCCAGCATGTTAAAATTATCACAGTCACATTCCTGCTTTGAAATGAAAAAGGTGACTGTCATTTGTCATTTCTGAAAAAAAAATACCATTATGTTTCTTGTAGGAACTCTGGAGAAGCTCTTCATTTAGCTTATACCTTAAACAAAACAAAGCCCCATTGGAGTAAGTATTCAGAGAATTTCTGTGAATTGGGTGCATGTAGCAACAACAGCAGAGTTTCTAAATCTGTGTAAAAGGCTGATGTGAAATCTCAACAGCAATCACTTGTCTACTGTGTAGCTTTTCCAGAAAAAGGAGGAACTTTCAAACAAACCCCACCTGCCTGCTGGCAGACCAGGTGGTCCATAAACACTGAGATGTTTACTTAGAAACCTAATTAGACAGTTAAAAACTAATACTACCTTTTATTGAATGCAACATGGATGTCAATATGTGTTGAGTATTTAGGTATCTAGTAGTAACCTAAAGGCATTTGTCATACACAAATAAGGACACCAAAGTCTTCCAGGGAATCCAGTCTGGTACACATGCTCTGAGAGTAACTATTAAGTCTCAAAAAACCTGGGGCTCACCCATATACAAAGAAAACAACAATGGTCACTTCTACCCAAAGCATTACTACAGGAAGGAAAGAACATACATATTCTACTTTTTAGTCTGATATTTCATTACTCAGAAATGGGTGGAAGCATCACCTTCCTGCATCTAGGGAGGTTCAAGTTTATCTCACAGTCTTCAAGACAAGTTAGGACAGTCTTCAAGACAAGTTAGGACATAGTCTAGAAGAGCCCTCTAGAAGATCCCTCTAGACTGTTGTAGCATACCAAGAAACCAGGCAGCTGGGGTTCAGCTTCAGAGAGAGGGAGCAACCATTTGAGTTTAGAGATATTTTTTTTCTGGGCTCAGGTAATGGCCCTGTTTAACTTGCTCTGGTTAATGTCACTGGAATTGATTTTGTGAGGTCGGTGATTAATACTAGCTAAAAAGACTAAAAAAAAAAATACAGAAACAAGGCAAGAGCTGTCCAGAGTGTAACACTGGCTTATCGGTGAATAATACAGTGATTATTTATGCACAATATGAAACTACAATGAGATAATCATATGGCCTCCAGCACTACAGAACTTAAACATGTCATTTTTTATACACTTAGGTTCACAAAACTCCTAGAAAGTAGGAAAACAAAAATTTCTAATTCCCAGTTCTAAAATGTTTACCCAGTTTTTTATTACCCAGCCTTTTAAATACCTCAAACACATATGCATTCACACAGACCATAAAAATATTAGTCACATGTACAAAATTTCAGTGAAGCTTCAATAGGGCCCTTTTTGACTTCCTTATTTTCATCTCCTTGATAAACTCTGTTCTTCAGTCTTCAACTTATTTTACAGCTCGACTCTTTGCCTTGAACACTGTGTTAGCCATATAATGGATGCTATGGTAGCCCAGCTTTATTTCCAGACTTACAACTGAGCCTGAAGTCAACCTGGGTGTGCCCCCGTGCCCTTGTTTGAAATGAGCTGCAGCCTATGGCTCCTCCAGGTAGATTCTGTCAGTGTAAGTATGAAAAATGATAAGGAACGAGCTCTGTCTTCCAAAGTACCGATGCAAAAGGTAGCAATATTACATGACCCTAGAGATGGTTGGATGGCTGCTTTGTACTGTAAAAGGGCTGAAAGAAATAGCTTTGCTTTTGGGAGTTTTATGTGTCTGAGGTAGAATATGAAGTACCTGATGAGGAAGTTATGGTTCAAAGGAAGGTTACAAAAATAACAGCAGCCATTCCAAACTTATCTAGAAGATTTACAAAAAGTCTGCTGCAATGTGTGGGTTTTGACCTCCAGGAACACTAAATTTTCTTCATCTTGTGCTGGGGAACAAAAGACACTTGGTGCACTAAATCACCTTCATTTTTGTGTTTATGGGATTTGGAGCAGAGGTTTAGATTATACGCAGCAGTTGTCAAGTGTAAAGTATAATTAAGACAGTTTTGGTGCCACAACCAACATTTTATTTTTCCGGTGGACCAGGGATTTTAGCTTTTTTTTCAATTCTTAATATAGAGAGGGTGAGGAAGGGGATGTTTTTCTCTCTTTTATCTCAACAGTCAAAAACGCACTGATATGACACTTGTGTTGCATAAGCAGACAGTTTTACAGTATTCACAGTGTACCATAGATTTACTTCCTGTAGAGGACTTAACCTAATACTTTAAAAATCTTTGATAGATCTGAAAGTATCCCTCAAAAACTGTCAGTTTAACTGGCCTCTCCATGTCACTCTTCAGGTGCTGCCTGTAGAGCAAAGTCCTCTAAGTGTTTAGGTTCCCTTGCAAAATTTCTAACCACTGCAGCTTTAGAAGGAGTTCAGATCTCATCTCCTTCTGTCTTTAGTCTCTATATAAAACCAGTGATAAGCAGATAAAAGTGGATGGGATGGAAGAGACAATGGTGATTGACCTGTGAACAAGGAGACATGGAATACTCTTTTGCAGTTCAGTGACCTATACAGACATGCAGTCAAGTAGCAGGCCTTGTATTTAAGATTATCTGATATAAACAATAGGCAACAGTAGTTACATTACATGATTGAGCTCAAAAAAAACCCCAAACTTTTGCATCAGCAACCTAAGATCTCATATGTTCACCTGTCTCAGATGACTTCTACCTTGGACAGATAGGTCCTCTGAAACTTTGTCAGAGAAATGCCTGAGAGTATCTTGTGGTGGCCCTGCAAAGCCCTGGTGGGTGTAGTGGGATGTGATTTTTTTTTTTTTACCTGTCCTTTCTTAGTAATTAGCAGATATAATTACTCAACAGCACTTTCAAACTTCCTGAAGTCCCTGAGAGCTGTGTAAGGGGTGAGGTGTGAGCTCTTATTGATCAAAAATGGACTGTAGTAGACAAGCTTAGACTAAACATGTAAGGTTTAGGCAATTGAAGCTGGGTGGCACGAATCCAGTGCAGGATTCATATATTCCCCAAAATATTGGGTAATACTTTCAATCAATTTTTGGCCCTAGCTTATCTTTCAAGAGGATTCCTCTTTCTTTTGCAATCAGCAGAATATAACACAGAAAATCTTTAGACTCTGTACTGCAAAACAAACAGACTCTTTATTTGCAGTTAACTTCAATACAGAGAGGTGCAATACAAACACTCCAAATAACAACAAAAGATCCTCTGCTGATTTGATAGCTCAGCTCCAGTCCTTATTTGATCATAGCCTTTCAGTGACCTTGTCAGTAGATTGCATGTGACAGGTCTGTGCTGAGGAAGAGACTAAATCATTGGAATGATGAAATACTATGAAAATGGGTTCTGTAAAGTAGGTGTCAAAAGTCTATTCTGAATATGCTGAACCCAAAAGGTTGTAATTGATATTGATTTATTTATTTTTCTATTTAATTCATGTAATGATGTAATTGAGCTTGTATTGTTTGGTGGGACAGAAGGACTGTGGGCGACTGTGGGAGGAAATCTATTTCCTGTAGGAACTGCTGTAGGTGAGGAAAAAAATGTGTAAGGCAAGGAAGCATGATGTAAAAGAGGAAATTTATGGTAGAATCACATCTCTATTTATATCAATGTATATACAGAGAAATATTAAAAATGTGTCTCTTTAACCTAAAGAAAAAAATCAACTTTATCCTATGTCACCAGAAAAAAAATATTTGTTGCCTGGTATGTACATTTGGGAAATGAGGTAGTTGCTGTATGATGGCTTACCCCAGCTCTACTAAATCACTGGTTGTCACTAAGAGAACAGGCTTCAAAAGCTTGGAGTTAGAAAAGCAGAAACATTTTGATATCAAAATATTTTGAAAGGCATTTGGAGGCTTACAAAAAAACAACTCCACTAAGATTCATATTTAAGGCATCTGATTTCCCTTGATTTCATTGAGAAATTGCAAGTAACCTTTTAACTTTTGGAAACAAATAACCTCAGGTGGAAACCAGGCACATAATCTGCTAAAACATGTTTCAGGGTTTTAGAGGGACTAACTTCTCAGCAGGACTCAAGTGCTGCAGTATCACCTGCACTGGGCTTACACTCAAGAGCATCTTTCCAGTTCATCCAAGAAGACAGTCATCAAACTGGCATCTGCCCCACGCAGTGCCCCAGAACAATATAACTGTTTTGCTGAGGACTCACTGAGGTTAACCAGCTTCCTCTATACAAAAGTTCAATCATCTTTTATAGTTTGCTCTTTTAATATAGATATAATGACAATGTGTGCGACCTCATGCTTAATGTTCAGCATGGACCTAAAGTACAAACAAAATATCCATTTAATTACACTTTTATACACTCAAACATACCTGCACTGAAATAGGTATTTACTAGTAGAGTCTGGTCTGGCACATGAACCTGTGTGATGTGGTGTAGCCGTGTACTAGGCAGCTCCAGGGGCCACATTTCATTGTTTACAACTCTCTTGCTTACAACTCTGGCCAAATCAACTAAAAACAAATGTCTGGTCTAACTGAAAAACTCAGAGTTTCTGAACTAGGTGTCTAGGCTACTATTTAAGGAAAGAGAGGAGCATCTAAAGAGCACAAGCAACCCACCATACTGAACGCCAGTATTAAAAAAAAGACAAAGGGAAAGGAAAATGATGATTGTGCACCAGTTCTCTGAGTCCACAGTAATGCAGTTAATGAGTTGATTTTTAATAAGCTATCTCTTGTTTAGAGGGACATAACATGATGAGAGAATCTTGCTCAAATTGTTGGTGTTAAAATAGAAAAAAAAATTAAAGATCTAAAAACAAAAATGTAAGTTCACTGAGGTTGTACAGTCTAAAGAAAATAAGGCTGAGAGGAACATATCCATAAAAGCAAGAAGAGAACTATCAGCTCTCCACGCTTATTGGAGACAAAAAGCAGGTAATGGATGGATCGTGTAACAAGGGAACTAAAGGTGGACATTTGGAAACCATTTTGTGATAGGCGGAGTATTGAAGGAACAGCCTGCCTTGAAACTCCACAGTTTTCCCCAGGCAAGCAACAGAGATCTGTGCACTAAGGAGTGTTTGTCAGGGTTAGCAAAGTTTTAACTGACAGTGTCCTGAGGTCTCTGCCACACCTTTGCTTTATAATTTTTTTCTTGCCATTTCAGCCGGGTAACATTTCCATAACTTCTTTCCGCTTTCCATTTTCTTTTAATTTCCCTTCTATTATTATTGTAAAATCATTGTATTGCTGGAATAATTCAGGCCAGTCAATTGGGGGATGGATTAAGAGTGTCTTTTTTTAGTTATATATTGGTTTACAAAACCTTTTTCTTTTTTGTAAGGTGGATGTAGTTGTTTTGCAGCCAGAGAAATTGCCATTAGAAAAGATTTTTTTGAGATCAGGGCATTTCTGATGCAGTGGAGACAATTTATAGACCAAAGAACTTAAATCACCAACCCATGTAATTATTCTTTTAATTCCTCTAGAGGTGGATCATCCATAACTTCTCTGGACAACCCGTTCCAGTGCCTCACCACTCTCACCGTAAACAATTTCTTTCTAATATCTAATCTAAACCTGCCCTCTTTAAGTGTGAAGCCATTTCCCCCTAGTCCTATCACTCCATGCTCTTGTAAAAGAGCCCCTCTGGTTCTCTTGTAGCCCCTTTAGGTACTGGAAAATGCTATAAGGTCTCCCTGGAGCCTTCTCTTCTCCAGGATGAACAGCCCCAGCTCCCTCAGCCTGCTCTTCCTAGGAGAGGTTCTCTGGGCAACCTGGTGATCTTTAAGGTGTTTTCCAATCCAAACCATACTGTGATTCTGGTGATACAGTATTACAATATGCTTTCTTTTCCTTGACATTATTTGAATCCCAGGATAAACCTCAGGTCACTGTTCCTGTTTCTTTGCACCGGTAGAGGTCTATGTCCATAGAACAGGAAATACGCTTTTTAGAAAAGAAAGAATTCTACTGAGTAACTTCATCCTGTAAAATGATGTAATTCTGAAACATCTAAGAAATATGTCAATATTACTTTATCAGTAACATATAATGACAATTTTCTTAGAATCTCACAGAAAATACTTAACAAAAAAAGATTCTTCAAAATCTTCAGTTTCTGAGACTAAGAAAGTGAAAGATTTGTCTTTCACAAGTAAGACTGATTTCATTCTATTTTTTTCCATCTATATATCTATTTCTCATCTTATATCTAAAGCTAATATCCATGTGAGAAATTATGGAACTATACGAGCAAAATGTAAGTACAGAAACGAATAAAGTATTCCTGTGGTGATATCATCTGAACGTTATATATTTATCATTGTAGAATTTTCATTGTTGAAATTTGCAAAAATAAGGGAAAATCTGTGGCAAAAGGAAGACTTCCTTCTAGAACAGGCCTTCAGAATAGGCCTGGAAAAACCTACAGTCATGGACTCTCAGGGTGTGAGGGGTGATATCATCATAGAAAACCTACTAATTTTAGTTTCATCATTATCTTTAAATAAGTGAATAAAGTAACTACAACACGTAAATGCATGTTCAATTTTAATTAAGAGGAATAGCCAGAATTTATCTTTTATGTTTAGTCTGTTTCCTTATGTCATTACTTCAGAAATAATTGATATTTTATTGCTACTGCAAAACAAAACTTTTTGCAAACCTCAAATGCAAATGAAGAAGTAGCTGTTGTCTTCTGCTCTATCCAGTCTCCCCACAGGAATGGAAGTATCTTCAAGACAAGTGCTCATATCCCAAGACTGCTCTGAAAGCAAAAGTTCTAGCTAGTTCCCATATAAAATTCATCTCATATCAGTCTACAGTGCAAAAACAATTACTTTGGTTACAGAATCCTTCTACCTGTAAAATAACTCTTTGTGAGTAGCAATAGAGACCTTTTCTACATCTTTTATAAATATTTCCTTACACTGGTTCACAAATGTTCATCAACCAAGGAGGGTGCCTTGGACCTATGGGGATAATTCTGTTTCCTTGACTGCTAGAGCACATTTAAAAAGATCCTGAGCTGAGAGATGAAAATATGCTCAAAGTGATAGAACTCTTAAAAGAATCTTACCTTGTGAAATTACTGTCTCCAGGAAGTGTCGCTTCCTGGCAAGATAAACATCTTGAAATAAATCAGTGCAATTAATTTATGGCTATACGCAATATCAGACACATTACACCTCCCAATAACCAGCATTCACAGTTTCGCTTCAGTACTTGATGCCTTCTTCTTCATCTTATCCCTATTAAAGTAGTAAACTGCTTATACATGTTATTGATATTGTCATTTGTATCCCCAGGGAAAGAAGGTCAGGAAGAACAGGGTTGCACTAAAGAAAAACATGTAGAACAAAGCCATGATTTCCTTCAGTCACTGCACATCCACAGGGAAGAGTAATTTGTGGAAACATGGAGATGGAGGAGTAATGGATTCCTCTGTCAAAATGATGAGTGAAAGAAAGAAGTAATTACCATTAATGCACTTCAATTATGCCTCAACAGTTTTTTAGCTGTATGTTCCCTTTTAATTTTCATTTAAAACAAAACAGTTGCCACAGACCCAGAGCTAAAAACAGAAATCCCTTTCAGCTACTGGCAAATTAGTGAGTAATGTTCTTATTATATAAGCAGAGAGAAGATTGGCTTCTTCCAGGCAAACACGGGAAGTGCTTGTTTGTTTCAGGCACTCCTCCTTCACCCCCCAAACTCACAGTTGAACTTTATTTCCAATGTTATAATCAGCTAAGCATGATAATACTTTTTTTCTGGTTCCTATTTAGCTTTCAAAGCCCTCACAGGATTTCTGTCATGGATCAGTGGCACCTTCCAGGAGGGAGTGAGGTCAGTGGACATCCTTGGTATACAGGAAGGCATGTTCTATTAGAAAAGGGAAGTGTTTTCAAATCCCTCAGATCTTAAGCTACTAAAAATAAACTAATGAGCCTTAAATTAACTTTTTTTTTTCCACAGCTTTTCTAAGCCAAAAGAAAAGTATTTATTATCTGGGAGTGACATGCAGGAAATTAGGCTTATAAATTGTGATTAAATGATTATAGTTTCCAACTTTCCTTAATTCTAATCCTAATCTGTTGTAGAGTGCATGTTTCAACTTCGCTGTTTTGGGTTTTTTTTTTAAATTTGTTCTCATTGTATCGGGTGAAACACTTTTAGTGGACAGTTTTGAATTGGTGTCCACATTCAGTGCTACCTCTCTACATCCCTCCAGTAACCAAAATGAAGTTGATAAATTTCCTGTATATTTTAAATGCCCTGGAGTAAAGTCACAGTTTGGATCCAGCAAAGAAATTTTTATGCAAGAGTGTGAATGGATGTGAATTGGTGAACTCATCCTTACTGGAACTCCACTGAAACCAATGGAGGTATTTCTAGAGGAAAACCAGCCTTGAGAGCGGACAGATTCACACAAGTCCCTGTGATCACTGAATTCCTGTTCATGTTTCAGGCTCAAGGACAGGCGTAGCATAATGTTAGTACACTCACAAGAGCTGCATTAGCTCTATCTGCTGCCAGTTGAGGGCTGAAGGTGGTGCAAGCTTGGCCATGTTTGGCCCACGCACACCACAAAACTTCTGGCAAAGTTTGGAGTAAACCAGCAAGGATTCTTCCAGATGGTGCCTTGGTTTTGGCTTGGCTGCCCCAACAGGTCCTTTGGATGTGGGGTCCTTGTTGCCCAAGAATGAAAGAATTTGAGCTATGCCACATCAGCTGGCTACAGGAGCAGAGCACCTTGCCCATTTTCTTTAGCACTATAAACAACCTGAGCCCAGAAGAGGTTAAATAACATCAGACTGTTTTTCCAACATGCTTCCCTATGACACACATGCCATAAAACCTCTTTGGAACCCTTTTCCTTACTAAGTTACCTACAGCAGGAGTGCCAGCGCAGCCAGGGCTGCTGCTGTGCAAGCTCTCAGAACTGAGGGTTTTATAAACAGGCCTTGTGTTAGTAGACTCCTCACAAGCACAAAACCCTATATGGGCTGTTGCCTTCCTTTTGCAATGATATTTTGGGCTGTTATCAGATTCTGTATCACAAACCAACCTGCCAGATCTAAAGGCAGTCAGAGATGTGAGCCACAGGCAGAGTAGGACTCTGGAGCAAGACCATCCAGTCCTAGGGAAAAGTTACAAAGTAAACCCAATTGCAGATTACTACACCCAAAGACTTACTACTTCTACTAGCTATAGCTATAAGCTACAAAGCTCATTGTGTGCTCAGGAAAGCTTAAAATTTGTCAAAATTTCTGTACTTGCAGAACTAAAAATTTCTAACACAAGTTTAGATTGGTCAGGGTGAGTATGGCAGCTACAAGATGTCAGGGAGCATCTGGAACACCTGGTAAATCTGGACCAAATCATAGTGAATACAATAGTTCATGCCTTCGGCTAAGGACCCAGAACTCCTGAAAAGTCTTTGCAATCACTAAGTCCCAGTCCTAACACGTGAACCTCTAAATGAAATAACTGAAAAACAGTGTTTGCAGAACTACATGTGCTGTCTAAAATCCTTTGAAATAATTTTAACTGAAAGCACAGAAGAGAGTTTGCAACTCTGAAATGCCAGAACATAGTGCTGATCCTTTTGCAATGACATGATCTTGATAGGGTGTGTTAGACAATCCCATTGTTTCCCTGTGGAGACTTGTCTTTCCTTTTCCCACTCCTCCACAGAAGATTTCCAAGTTTCTTCCTCCACCTGCAGAATTCCTGGAGGAAACTGTCTATATTTCATACAAAGTTCAAACATACCATGTTTTCATCTTAAAGTTTATTTACATTTCTTGATTACACTTGTCCTGGCTCATTTCCTTTGTTTCATTCTTGCCAGAAAACCTCGCTAGAGTGCTTGTCATTTATTAATAAATTGCGTCAAACAGTAGCAAGTGTGATTCAACAATTTGGCAAATATTAATAAATGGCATTTTCATTGTTGGGAGAATTTCTGGCCCGTTTTCAGATCAAACACAAACCTTTAACATCTGTTTCTGCTATATGCAGATTGACAAGAAAACAAATAAAAAGGAAATGAGATCTAAAGGAACATTCTCAGCAGAAGATACAATATTGCAACCCTGAATGGATTTATGGAATTCAAAACAAATTGAATGTATAACTGAGTTTTGTTTGACTGTTGAATGATTGTTCATGAAGTTATGAATTATGAAACCAGAAAAAAAATAATATAAGACATTCTTAGATTAGATTCTGTGAGAATCTTCAGAACAAAACAGAGGAATGCTTAGTGACAAAATTGTAGTGATGGGCACTCACACCAGTGTTGCCATTGGTGAATTATTCCATCTAGGTAAACTGTTCTTTATTGTTAAAATATCTTCTTTCTATTCTGAATGTACCCCACATCAACTTCAAACCTTAGTGTTGTTTTTTGACTTTTTAGAGCTCTTCTTATCAACTTGGTGCCTCCCATGATTTAAAATGTCCAAGCAAGACATCACTTCACCTTTGGAATTTATGAAGGTTTTTTACAATAATACTTAGCTTCCCCTCTCGGGTTTTCTTGAATTCTGCACAGTTCATCAACATCCATTTTGCACTGTAAGTTCAAGAGAACTGGAACTGGAAGGAGCAGTCAAGCAGCTTTGCACAAGCAATAGACAGAGCAGAATTTCTCTGTTCCTGTGGCTGTACATTTAGAGTTCCCTTTTTGCTTTCATGTGTCACAGAATGAAATAATTCTGTGTTTTATGAGAATGATACAGTAAGTTAGGGAAACCAACAATTTTTCTGAGACTTAAGAGATTTTTTCTTTTTTCTAAAACACTGTGGTACTAATTTATCTCTGTATAGGTAAATTTTTCTAAAAGTATCCATCTCCCATCTCCAAAGAAAAGAAGGGAAAGAATTAGAACATTTTTTCATTGATAATTCAACTCCTTATAGAAGCTTTTACTAAAATGCTTAGAACCTTTCTTGTATTTTTAGCTGAGTCAAAGACTGTCTTTTATTAAGTCTCGTGGCCTTAATTTTCCTTGTAAGACGTTATCCTTTAGTGATACAGTGTGAACATGTTGAGTCTTAATTTATTCCCTCTATTCATAATCTGTTTTCTTGTTAAATCCACAGATACTATCGTACTAGTAAGGAAGAATTCAAACTTCCCCTTAAATGCAAGGTCAGGCTGTCCCAGCTTTTCCCAAGAAGGGTCTCTGTCTGTCTTTGGCAGTAAATTAAACATTTACAGGTAGGTTTGTGGATACATTTGTGAAATGTGTTGTAGCCTGTTTAAGAACAATCAGAGCTTCTTCCTGGGCAAATTAGGCAACGCCTCAGAGTTAGAATAGGCCCAAAGATAGACCGTATGCATAGGTATGATAGATTTGACAATAGTATTTAAAAGGGCAAGAGGTGTTAACCATATGGACATAGACCATTCTGTGTCATTTGGTCTCAGGACCAGAGAATGGTGCCAGGCACTCAATTCTCTTGCCTAGATGTACTTTCGACCCCTTTGGGGGCTGAACCTTTTCATTGTCTTAGCAGATTCCGAAATTCACAGACCCACTCAAGTGAATATTCCTTAGCAATTGCTAAATGTTCTCAATTGCCAATGTTATGTCAGGAATGCATTTGAAAGTCTAAGAATGTCTGTGCTTTGGGCCCAGTAACACCTCCTAAGTACACATTTGAGTATGCCTTTAATGAAAAAACTTCTCAAATTACATTTTAAACATTTTCAGTGTCAGCTATGCACTTCCAGAAAAGATTGCTCAGTGCCTTTTTGAGTAATCTATTGAACCTTCAAGTGTTCTTAAGTAGCATTAGCTGACACTTCCAACTGCACTTTCTAGGCCTGAACTAGATGACTTATTACATTAGGATTTAGTTACAAAAATACTTCTCTGTGAATTAGCAAACCATCCAGTTTGTGTAAGTAAAGATTCCAAAGCTAACCTCCATAGCTGGTCTTTGACTTCATATGTTCATAAGCTGGAATAGCTGCTGTTATGAAGGCAGTTTAACACATGATAATTTGGGGGAGAAAAATAATGTCTAGTAAATATATAAAAGGGCAGGTTGTTTCCTTGGATGCTCTTTACAGTACATGGGTTTATCTAATGACCTTTTAGGCATAAACCCCAAAATCACAGATTTCCCTGTTCCAAGGATCAGAGTGAATGAATTTAAAAAAATGAGCCAAGTTTTTTCCAAGATGAGTGATAACATTCTCTGTTATCAGTAACATGTTTGCTAGGGTCTTCTTAGAGCCTGGCATCCTCAGCAGTTTGGCTTTGAAAGCTGTTCAGGCAGTGTCTCTCAAAGCTGTGACTAATGTAGGATCATCCTTCCTGCTACATGACAAGTCTGAAGGAATTCAATGTACCAGCAGGAGACAGTGTATTTTTCAGGTAGGAGGCATAATATTTCCATGAAAATCTTTGTGCAAAGGAGGGAAACAATGACATCCTGCCTAGCCCCACTTCTCCCTTTGTTTTCATAAATCCCTATATCCACAGAGAACTTCCACAGATGTCAAGGAAAAGAGGTGAATCAGCAATGCTGGGAAACAGCTAGTGCTAATTTTCATATTTGTAAGGCAGAATCCTACACTTAAGGAGATAAACACTTTGAGATAGAACTTGTTTGTTCAAATGCAAAACCAGCTGGTGTAGGACATTTGCATCTGAGAAGATAATCATGGCCTCTCTTCTTAATTGTTGGTAAGACCTTAAACATTACATTTTAACAAAGACCTCGATTTCTAAATAAGAAGCATGAACCACACCACATGCTTCTTCTTCTTACTAAGTGTCAAAGTGTTGATCTTATATATGGATGTCTATACAAGAGGTGCCCACAAATAGGTGAGGTGAATTGGAACCCCACCATTTGCACAGGGGTTGCAGAATCGTAATCAAGACAATTTATTGTTTTTCCCTCAGAGAACTCTTGTAGCAGTGCAATCAATCACATATTTCATGCAGTTTATTCTTATAAATAGTTCCAAAACAGAACAGTTTTCTGAACACTGAAAATAATGAAGTTTGGGTTCCAGTTATTTTCTGTCACATGATTAAGCAACTTTGAAAGTACTACACTAAAGCTTTAACATGACCTTTCCCTGGAGCAGAAATTGGAGAAATGAAATTAGCTCAAGGATAGGCAATAAATGAGGGATGAAAAAAAGGAGAGGATGTTTTTCCCAACTTCAGGAAAAGCATCACTTGGAGCTCACACCTTGTTATGTGCCTGAGGAAAGAAATCTTGACTCAAGAATGACAGTTGTTACGCGTTATAAAGGACAAACTCAAAATGGAACTTTTCTTAGAGTTAAATCTTTCACCAACACACCAACTTCTTTCCCTTGGGGTGGAATTAGTAAGACATCTATCCAGGCACATATTTTTACAGGAATTTTAGAATTTTTAGATCTCTTCTTAGCTGATAGGTTTGGTTCAAATTCACCTTCAAGTTTAAATGCTTACGAGAATGATGGGAGATAAAGAGAACAATAGATAAGCAAGCACACACAGCCCATGGCATTATTTAAGTCTTGTTCCACAGATAAACAAGTTTCGAATTCCTGAACAGAAAGGGTGGAAATCTGTAGAATTTACTAACTTCTTCTAAGTAATATAAGAAAAATATCTATATTACATGTCTCAGAAATCTAAAGACAGAGTCCAAATATAGCGTCTTTAAAGGGGTGTGTTTTTAATACTGTAGATTAATTGCTAAATAAATCTGGTTTTTTCTATAAAAATGTCTCTATGATCTGGACTTTGCCATCGGTTCCTTATGCCAGGGACAGATCAATCCAAAATCCAGCATGCAAATGTTCAAGATTTTTGGACAAGTTTCTGTCAGCCACTAATCTCCTATGAAAATTTTAAAGCCATGGGTCATCTTTCAAGATTATACTAAAAACAGACTGCTCACTTTGTCTCATGAGTGAGGCCCATGCGCAGAAAGCCTTTGCTAGTTGGGGTTGTTGAAGAAATTGTTGTTGGCAAGCTTGAGGCATTGCAGTGTATTTTAGAACTGTGAGGGGATGTTCTCCCTTTTCCCATTTTCTGCTTTCCTATTTCCCCCTACAAAAAATAAGGAAGGGAAGTCAAGCAAATTTTTAAAACTATAATGAATATACCTTTCTTCTAGAACTATGGGTCCAGTGAAATCTCAAGTTCTTGACTAAATCAGGGAGTTTCCCTTTAATCTTATTTTTCATGACACTCCAGGATCCTTCATCAGTTTATTAGACTGTGGTCCTTATCACTGAAAAGGATAAAAAAAAAAAATCTCCCTATTTTCAAAACAATCTATAGAAGGATAAATGCAGAAGTGAGTAGATTCAACATATACATATTCACTAAATGTTATATTGCACAGTTAGAGCCTAGCATTTTTTTTGGCCCACGTTTACTTACAGCCGTGCACTTATTAATCAGTTAGAGCCATAGAATCCTAAAACCCCAGTTACTATAGTGCAAACATAAGAATGCAACACTGAACAAGTATTCTTGGAGAGGAAAAAGCATAACAAATATTTGGATAAAAGTTTATGTCCACTGAGGATATAAAAGGAACAGAATAAACTACTTCCCTTTCCTTCCATCTGGCCAAGAGGATCTTTTCTGTAAATGTGTAATTTCTCCTGTTTGCACCAGTATTCCCTTTGTTTATCTTTTCTCACCTGATCATGTCCTAATTGAAGGGAAACTTTCATACTTCTTTAGATTTTACGGTCCTGCCTGCATTTGTTACAGTGGTATTGTAAGTAAATAAAAGTACTTTGCAATGAGATAGCGATTTTAAATATAAAACAGAAAACAAAATCAAATCTGGCACTTTATTCCACCAAAATAATTGTCATTGAACTGCTTCAGAAGGTAACTCTTTAATCACACTGACTAATGCACTGAGCTCATGCTGCACTTCTATGCATGCTCTTGAGCACAGTGCCATAGCATTCCAGGTTTCACGGAATTGCCAAATGTTTCACCTGTTTTTGTTCCCCTATGTGTATTCTGTCGTTGATGGACAACTGTCTCAGACAATGCTGTTAACACAGATACCATTGGAGAGTCTCTTCAGTCTGTATGAATCATTTTAAAGAAGTGAAATGACAGAATTGCCAGGAATGTGTGTTTTGTAAAGTAACACTTTGTTTTGCAAACTTACTCAGATGGTTTCTGTAGATTGCAGTTTGTGAGCTTAGAGCTGAATCAACAGGATGTCCCTCACCTTGTCCTCTTGTTCGGTAGGAAAAGGTGCTCATTCTACCCTAGAGAAATACATATGGAGTAAGTTCTATGGGAAAAGCAAAAAGAAGAGATATTTCCTCTCCCTGGGAAAAAAACCAAACCAAACCAAACCACAACAAAACCAAAAACCTACCCAATACTGTGAACACTCATACAGTTAGAAAGTGTTTAAGTGTATTTCGACCATTTGGACCAGCAGAAAAGATTGAAATTAAATAAAATATTATAACAGTCCCATTTTCTCCTGTTTAAATCTCTGCATGAGTGCTTTAAGGTCATTATTCTCACACTGGTTAAATTAGGCACCTGTAAAGTTTCATTAACAGAAATATTACCTTTAATTTAGCTTGGAAGAAAGTGATTTGTTATAATGTGTGAAAAGATTATATTTTATTAATTGCAACTCAGTGGCAAGAGCAAAAGAATGGAACTAATGAGCTCTGAGTGTGTGTCTAGTTCCTTTCCCTGGAGACATTATCTTATTTTTAATGATGAACATATTTTAAGTTTATCGAGTATTTAGATTTATCGAGTAACTGGAGTCAAATGTACTGATGGTGGCACACAAGTCTTCCTCTTGGCTATGTAAAGACTCAGAGATGTTCTGGAACCTCTTTGGAAGTCATGGTTTTCCTGCTACACAGAAATTCCATCCATTAGGATGAAAGCAAGATCACATGATAAAAGGTGTCTTCCAGCAGCTTTTGTCCATGGTGAGCTATGCAGAACTTGTTCTTGGAATAATTTTCTGTTATCCTCAGTTCTCCTAGTTCTTTTTTTTAAGGAGAGAGTAACTCAGCTTTGTCCCCTGTTTTTATGACATAAACATATGCCAGTTTATATCTCTTTAGTTCAGTTTGCAATCTCCTTTCTGCTAAGAGGAATCCATCACTATTGCAATAAAAGATATTAAAAAAATGCTCTTTTCAGGTCTTAGTTATTTTTGGTATACGATGAGCTTCCATTTCTGGTTATCCCCAGTGTGCCACCTAAGCACAATCTGAGTCAGTGTTACAAGCTTAGAAATAGCAAAACAGGCTTATTTTTATATGTATGACTTCATCAGAGATCTCCAAAGATAAGTGCCGCTTCACCATTCTGAAAGGCTTGGCTCAGATGAAGGCAGATGTAGATACAAAAGATGCTTGTGCTGTGCACAGTACTAAGATTTAATTTCTGTTGAGTTTTTCTTCTCTCTGCTTAAGAAATTTGTATTGTTCTTTGCATGTTTTTCCCAAAAATAAATGATTCAGAGTTTCATTCTTCTACAAAACAAACAGTGTCAACCCACAACACAGCATGTGAGCAGCCCAACAATAATAAGGTAAAGTGTACCATGTGATGGAGCAAAACTTCTGATAAGAAAAATATTTTCAGTGACTATTTTGAAATTACCAAGTTAATCCTGTTTCCATTAAAGTCAGTATTGACACACCCATTATTAAAAGAAGACTATGTGATGGTTTGATGACAATAGAAAGCCAAAAAAACTAAGCTTGAAAGGCTCTTTGTCCCTAGGGGAGAAACCGCAATGGCCTTTCTGGAAGTTAACAGCTGGAAGTTGGATGTTGTTAAATTTAAATGAAAAGCATTTTCCTAGCAATGAGGATGCCAGGAGAGACTTCCAGAGGAACAATTACATTCTCTAGCTTTTGAAGCTTTTAGCCTGAGCTTGGGTAGTTTTGATGTTGTGGATTAGCCAGCATAGCTAACTTGTGGCCAAATTTGTAGTTTAAGTGGTCTTACAGTTATTACAAGATGCTGAGGTATTTTGCGATTTAGAAGAAGGATGAAATAAAAGGTTGTCTTCTGGTTCAGACAAGGTTGCTACCATATCTGTAGAAAGACGGAAAGGGTCCATACCTGCATACTGTTCCTCAATTCTATCTCTGTTTTATGCGGGAGTTTAAACCAGGAGAGATAAGATTCCTTTTGAAATTCATTCCTACTATTCAGCAAAGTGGAGATAAGGACCATCTGTATTAATTACAAGGGTAACACTTGAATAATGCTCTTTTAACCACACCAGGCGTTTATGTCCGTGTCACACCGCTGAGTGCACGGCAGGCATTGTCCTTGCTGGCCCCCAAATGCAGGGCACAGCTGGCAGCCAAGGGGATCTGCCGATGTTAAGCCATTAGGCGGTTTCTATGCGCTGGTAAGTGAGGCATCGGGCAAACAGTGAGGCTTTACCGGAGGGCAATGTATCCCAAATATCTCACATACCTGTCCTAAGGTGGGCGGCATCATTCTCTGATAGTGACTGCTCTTCACCGCTAATTGTAGGAGAAGATTAAACAATCGACTATGAACAGCTGCCGAAATCTCAAATTTTAAATTTCTAATGCCGGGTGAGACAAATCTTGCTGGGGAATAAAGTCTTTAAGTGCACCCAGCCCAATTCTGCCAAATGCTGGCAGTGCCTCCCAAGTCATGATAAGAGCAAAGGAAATCCTTAGGAAATAGTTTGGGATCTAAGGCTGTATTTAAACAAATAATATAAGTACTCTCACTGAAGTAGAGAAAACTATATGCGGGAGGAAGGAAGCCACATTTTTTTCCTTAAACTCTAATATCCCATCCCAAGTGTCTCAGAGGAATAAAGGAAATATAATTAGGTAATTGTATGATGTGTTACCACAACAAAATTTTCCTTCTTGACTCTGTTAACAATAAGTTTAAGCCACAAGGCCAACACTGTTTTATCTTTACTATTATCTTATAGTGTATATGAAAATACAAATAATACCATGGATAATTAAATTATCAAGATATTTCTTAAAATCAGGAGTAGTATTTGCCTTAATGATTCCCCAGGGTAAAGAATACAATACTTGCCTAAATGTTCCACTTAAAAAAAACATAAAAAATTGAAATGGTTTCTGTTATTTTTGATGCTACTTGGTATTTTTTCAAATTTCATTACTCAGGTTATGTTTTCAAGTTTTACACATTAGAAAATCTATTTACTATTCATAGCTTTTGACATAAAGTAAATTTCACATAGTCTCAGTAATATAATCCTAGTCATTGTCATCTCTTTATTGAATAATATCATATTTCCAGTATTTTCTTGTTCTTCTGATATTATTTAATACATTATTGTTTTCCTTTGTTACAATACCTAATCTGAGTTCACAAAAGTATGTGAAACCATTTCAGAAGTGCACTCATACTTTCTGTATGTTTCTATATTTTGAAACAGACATTTTTGTGATGAACTTGCATCCTATCTCAAAAGCCACGAGGCTTTTAAATGCTTCTCAGAACAGAGAAAATCATGTTGTTTTAGTTGTTATAGCTACCTCAGATTGCAGCAGACAAATCATTAGCAACAGCTTGCTAATTATTTCTTGGTTGTTACATCATTTAGATTTTTCTGTAAGTTCTGCTATAAGATACTGTATTTTTTTTAATATATAGGCAAGTGGCTGAATCTTAGTTTCTTGAACAACAGAAATATCTTACATTGCAAAACCTAGTTTTTGCCAACTTTAAATTAACCTGGAATATGAATGTAATTAATCTGGAACCATTTACAGTATTTGTCTAAATTAAACAAACTAATTTTTTGTTGATGTTCTCCCTCTGAGCAAACAGATATAGATAATTTTCATAGGAAACAGGAGAAGTATATTCTTCTGTGTCTTTTTTGTGGAGGGATTTGACCTATTATCTTCTGTCCTGCTGAAGGCTGATTCCACATTGGCTGGGAGTTATTCAGGTGAGATTCTCTTGTTCCTTCTTGGTTAGAATTTTTGTTTGTATAGCTGAAGATTTTTTGGTCAAGACAGGCTTTCATCCTTGACAGGAATTTGAACAGGCACCGACCTGTTTTGTAGGAAGCCAGTCAGGCTGTGGAGTCATTATTACCTCTTTGATGCCTGGCACAGTAATGTTTTGCTGTTCCATGCAAAAAGTAACATGTTCAACAAAAGGAATTGAAGCTGTAAGGCTTGTAGTTTGCAGAGTGGAAGGATGTCACACACCCCAGTGAATGCTCTAACTGCTCATCCATGAGATAAGAGGGATCAGCAGACTCTTTCAGAAATCCACCCCCTTTTCTTATTTTTTTTCCCACAAATATTTCACTGCATGTGAATGAAGCATTCTTTATGACATGAAAGAATGTGGGTTTAGTGTTTCCTTTTTATAAAAAGAAACTGTAAAGTCTCTTTGGTTTACTCTGAATTTTTTAGTTTTTGTTCAGATTGACTGAAAACATATAAAAGTAAGTGATTTTTTTACAGATGGAGTCACCTTAAAATACACTGATGAGAGAATTGACCATTTAGTCTCCCAATTCCTCTTTCTTAAATCTGACGTACAAATTAAACAAGCAGCTTACTCTGTGAAATGTCAAAGGTTTGTTGTTTTTTTCTTCTTTGCTTCTGAAAACAACCATTGTTTAATTTCTTGAAGCACAGTTTTGCTGCAAGTTGTCTATGGGAAATGATCCACTTTGCAATCATTCACATGTGAACACTGCCTTGGAGATTAATTTAGTTGCTGCAGAAAACTGAGAAATACCCTTTAGCTAGTTGAGAAAGGCATTGTATGAGTGGTTTTGGCTCTATTTTTCTTCATTATGAAGGTTCAGAACAGGGATTCTGCTTGGTTGGTATACAAAGAGGAAAGAATTACCACTACTTTTCTAGGAGTAAACAATTTTCCAAATGCCCATTACAGAAATGATCAAATGATCCACTTGTTTTACTTAGGTGCTTTGGAAAATCCTATTTTTCAAGAACCATGCTGGAAATATGTTGTGAGAAGACAATTTCAGTCTGAAGGTTCTGTTCCAGATTGCATTCACACTATGTGGTTTGAGCAGCCTACCTGACTTCCTTTGTTATTAAAAAATTGCATTGAATAGGAGTTATCAAAACCCAATATACCCACGTAAAAAAAAGCATATTAATAATATTTTTCATGAGCAAATGACATATTGGTTTATAAGTGGTTTAAAATCCTTACATTTAGATGATGAATGAGCATTGAAGAAAATGGCAAAACTCCCTGCAATTTCAATTGGGTCCTACTCTGGCTAGTGACTTCGACATAAAGGAAAAGGAGAGGAAAGCAGACTAAGAGAGGACAGAAATTTTGAGTAAATTAAGTACAGTTATCTTAATTTGAAAATGCAAAACCTCTTTTCCACCCGTCTTGTCTGCCATTCTTTTTTAATCGCTGCGGTCATATATATATTTATTAAATACTTTAGGATCAACAAATAGTACATACAGTATGCCAGAAGTCCATAGAAATCACTGAAGGAAATTATTCTGACCCACAAGAACATCGGACTAAACTCAGAATCCTTAAGGGAAACTAATTTTACAGAAGTAGAATCAGTACATATTTGTTCTCATGGTGAAAGAGGAAAGGAAAATAGGTGGTTGTTCCACAGATGTTGTTGATACTGTTTCTCTTTTACAAATAGTTCCACTCAATAGAAATACTTCATGAAGCACTATGGTACTTCAACATCTGTTGGCATTCAAATAGAGTAGAAGAGAAGGAGGCTCCTGCATGCATTATTACTGCTGACCATTTAAAGCTTCAGACCAGAAGGTATAAAGGTTTCAGTAAATGAGAGGATCAGAGTAAAGAAAATCAACAGATCAAAGAGAGACCATATGGTCAAAGACACTCTTTTGTGTAAAGTTGTGTCATGGAGAGATATTTTAATGTGCAAGGAGGTGTTGAATGCTGTGCTTGAGGCAACAGTGTGATACAGAAGCTGTTTCTATTTATATGGAACTATTTCAGTGCCTCCAGGACTGGAATAGTCATCCTGGGTTACCAAGGGCTGCTGACCCGGAAATTTATGAAAGACATTTCTGTTTGGAGAGTCCTTTGGAGAGGTTGCTCAAATTAGTTGACATCTTTCTGAAACAAGCAGCAGTTGTGTGTGCAAGTTGGGAGAAAATGCCGCGTTTCAATCAATGCTTACTTTCTCATGGGAAGAAAGTGTGTGAACAGCTCAGAAAGGCATCAGAGCCTTTGCATCTGTGTCAGGGCAAACGAAAGCTGGCAGTCAGGTGGCTCCCCTTCTCACAAAAGGAACGACTTGGGTAAGGTAATTACTGTTTAATATTTCCAACAGGATGTTTGAAGGGAGCATTTAATTATCCTGCCAACATCTATTCAAATAAACATGAGGGATTTAGAACTTTTTTTTTTTTTCTTTTTTTGGAGTTGCAGGCTTAAAAGGAATGCCAAACATTCTGGAGCACTAAACCTCTTAGATCTCCTCTATAACGTGGCATAGTAACACATTTCTATTGCCTTTCACATGAAATGATGCCTACCCTAGAGAACACAGCGGTAGTGTGTCCTGCCTCCTCTTTCACCTTCCTAAATGCTGTCTTGAAGCTCTACCAAAGAGGCAATATTTTTAGTAGAGCCCACTAGGGCATATATTTTGTTTTAAGCTAATGTTCTTTTAAAGCAAAGCCATTGTTGAGAAATACCCTGAGCATTCTTCTCGTGGGTTAAATCATGCTACAAACTGCCATAGTGTGGAAACTGCCAACTGAAAGTCACCATATAATACCTACCTGAAAAGGGTTAATACTTGTCTCCTTTGCCTGTGTCGTCACATACATAAACATACACAAACATACACATAAGTGTACAGATGGTAACTTTTTCTAGCTAACAAAACCCAAAAACATGGTAAATCTGTTACTGACCTTGCTCTATCTGCCCATATCACATATTCCTTGTTTTGTTATTTTTTCTGAAGACCTTTCTTCTGTTGTCTTAACTGCTGGATCTTCAGGGTTCAGAAGGTTGCCCCACAAGGAAAGTGTTACACAGCCTGGTCAGTTTTTCCCTCTTAAATCAGCTGAAAGATTCTGCATCAGATCTCTCATGAAATCTTGAACCCCAAAATGCAGACATCAGTCACCACCCAGTGAACACACACTGGGTGAATGAGCCCTGAAAGGAGATATTGTTTGGGATAGAGTTGTGAGTCTGACAGGCAAAAGCAAAAGAAGTCAATGCAGAGAAAGTCAGAGTGTGTGATTAAGTGATGAGGAAAGCTAGCTGAGAGACACTTGGAAAAGAGTACTAACTCTTTCCAAGGAGTGGGGTACAGTGATTGTGGATATGATCTTCTGGGGGTTAATTTTCTTTTTATACCTGAAAACAAAAGAAATATTTGACACATAGCTTTAACTTCTTCTCAGAGTTTGAACAATTATCAGACTTAAGATTTTTTTTCCTAACTGCTCAGAACAAATAAATTATCAGCATTATTTTGTTACTGTTAAAATTATTTAGGATTAACAGTAATCTGGTTCTTAACAGTAAAAATCAGTATACCAAAATGCAGTGTAATCCTTCCCAACCCTAATAGTCTAAGTATAAACTCATCTAGGGCTAGTCTTTTTATTTAGCAATTTACATTTAAATACCAACACCACATAGTACCTAAATTTTTTTAAAAAATAGAAACTAAAAGATTAATGTGTCATTGATCTTTGACATCACTTGGATTCTGATTTGTCAGATCTTTTTATGGTTGAGAAGTAACTTTACAAGTTAAAAACAATCCAAAGGGACCTTGTCTAATAGATAATGGAGATCTAAAAGCAGATTTCACGTCCTCCAGAAAAGGGGCCAAGGAGAGCAGAACAATGAAGACCAGGAAAAGGATTGGAAATGGGGAAATTCTGGTGTTCTGCTATTGTCTTGTCCTCTCAGTATGTAAGGAAATAGAACATGGATCTATCTATGGTCGTGCCTAAGTACACCCTTCCTGGTGTCAGCTTTCTGCAGGCAGATAAGCATTAAGGATATTTTTTCTAATAACTGAGTAGCTCAAGGTGCCTTACAGTTGTTCATTACAGTTCCTTAAACAGATGAGAAGAAGGAAAGACAAGTCGGGAAAAATACAGTAAAGGAACTGCAAGGCAATGGAGACCTCTGTAAAATTGCAGGGCTTAGGCATGCCTCAAATCTGGGTACTCATTTAAATGTTCCTCTTAATTTTGTACATTTTTGTGTAGGTTTGGGTTTTAAGATGTGTTGCTCTATGAACTTCCCATATAGTTCTGCAACAAGGAAGGTTATTCATGCATCATATTGGTGTCTCTTACATGTCCCCATAATATAAGATTTACTCAGCTCTCTAAAATTTTAAAATTAGTTTTATGAGTATCTACCCATCTATTTATCAATGTAGACTGAATGACACATGATTTTGTTTATTGCAGGAAGTCACTGTAGAATTTATATTCATTTCAAAAGATTGCAAGTAAAAGAAGCTCATTATTAGTGAAGTGGAGTGGAAGTCCTTGAAAGGCAAGAATTAACTTGCGCAGTGTCCTTGAAAACTCCCATTTTGTGGGGGTTAATAGGAGCCATAGCCTTGAAATCATATGCATTTTCCCATTTGAAAAGGGTATTTCTAACACCTTTTTAACTCTTTTATTACTGCGATAGCATACAATGTTGAAACTAAGAACACAGTCTGTAATTTTGGTTGTTGTTTTGTTCTCTATATGTGGCATGTGGTTTGAGTTTTAAAGCTTACTTCCTTTTAGACTAATGAGCCTCTGAAAGTGATTAAAAAGAAGAAAGACAGGTTAAGCCAATGACATTTTATCAGAGGAAACACTATCAAATCCAGTGCATGAAAAACTTCTTGTAAGTTCCCAAGATTTCTCACAGTAAATTTTTTCTTACTACTAGAGTAGTAATTAGAAACTTAAGGCATTAAAGGTTTGTCAGTCAGAGTTAAGAAAAAATGCAAACGGTGATCAGACAATATGTTTGTATGTGCTATACTCAGTTATCTTTTGTACATCTGGCTCACCATTCTAGCTGCCTGCTCTTGTTTTTATGCTGAATTCAATGAACCTTCTTCAACCGTGGGGAAATGCTACTTAAATCAAACCTTCAGCTACAGTTTTGAAGAACTTTTTAAAATAAATGGATTAAGCTTACCTGGGATATTTTAGCATTAGATTCGGGATTAGATCCACAGATTAAAATGATTTTACAGTCAATTCACAGTTTATGGTGAGGAAGAGATATGATGGGTGCACAGCAACAGTTTGCCTGTCAGCATGCTATCTGTGCCACAGATAGTGGGAGGTAAACTGGTAGGTAAACAGTGTTTGCTGGAGTTGAATGGGAAATTACTAAGATGATGGCCAACAGTACATTTACCACTCTTCTGTACAGAAGCCTTGATCCAGCACCAGAGACTCATTGTGCAAGGCACTTCACATGATTCTGTCAGTAGAAGAGGCTGGCTCAGTGTAAGAGCTCCACGTGGGCGGCAGAAGTGAAGATCGATGCAGGGGCATTGACCAGAAGAACAAGCAATCCTCTTAACAACATCTACCCCCTGGGTATTTTGAACTTACATTTGTTTCCTAGAGTTATGCCCATTGAGTTATTTTTGTTCTTTATGAAGTTTATAGCAAGACTGTGCCCCAACACACAGATATGATAAAATACTGAGAAATTTAGGCAGTAAGTAAACTAGATAAACAAGCAGCTGACATCTGAAACATCCCTCCCCCCCCCACCACCCCCCATCACCTTTAAAGTGAATGTCTTGGAATAAAGATGAGAGATTCAGAGACCATGCCCAAAGAAGCTTCTTTGGTGTGTCTCAGTGGGCTGAGCAGTTGAGCAACACTGGTCTGAGGTGGAAACTCTGTTCTTCAGATCTGTGCCTGGGGGGAAGGTGCATAACTGTACTGTCCTTGAGCTGCCTAGGGACCACCAGGCTCTTGTTGAGAGACTGTCAATAATATTCATCTCATTTATCTTTGCCATCTAATAGATAGACATTTGGTTCAAGAGGTAATTTGGGAGTTTTCAGTGGAGAAAAACAGATGCCTCCAGTGGAAGCTTCACCCTATTCCAAGAGAGCTGTCTAAAAGACAAGGCCTAAACTGCCATTTAGAGGTCACTTTCTCTCTCTAAAGCATGTGCAGACTACATTTCAGTAATCTGCATTTTGCTTTACATGCCTAAAATTAAGCAAGATAAACTTTGCATTTGCTGCCCAACTTCTCTTTATTTTTAATGTTTGAAATAGTATTTATTAAGTTTTAATTAAAATTGTCACAGATTAATTTTCACCATTTCATGTCATGTATCACTTATACACAGTAATGTAGCTTTAAGAATTTTTTTTCTCTTAATTTTCCTTTAATGTTAATTTTTTTTGGCATAACTACAGTAAGCTGCATAAAAGAAAGTAAAATAAAGCATGGCTAGTAAATCACTTGAGCAACAACCAAATAAAGGCAGGCTCTTGCACAGTGCCAAGCAGAGTGTTTGCCAAGGACATGAATATCAAGGTATTTTGTTTTCATGCTGTTTTATCCTCACTGTGCTTGGTCACTCGTGCTAGATCTGCTATTACATGTCACTCTATACGTACACAGGAAAGAGTATCTGAAACAAAAGGGAAATAAGCCACTACAGAGGTGAAATGCCCAACTGTCCAGCTACAACTAATGTTTTCCTTTTTCTTGTCAAAGACATTCATATAATCTCCAAACTTGTATCCTTACTAAAAATGAACTTGAAACCTTTCTCTAAAAGTAAGATCCCCTAGCACTAAATGTAAGAAAGTAAATCTTCTTTCTTGGTTCTTGTTTCTAATTTGTTTGAGAAGGAAGGCTTGGGGTATATTGTTGTTTTTTTAATTTAGAATCATATGAATATGAAAGAATAAATCTGTTGCCCTTTCCCTATGTCAAACATAAACTAAACTCTATGATTGTAACCAAAAATATATATATTATTCATAGCTGAATTCTCTCCATCCCACAAAGATATGTGATAGGGTCCCTATCTAGGTGAACAGGGAACAGCAAACCCTTTGTGGTTTGCGATGACACCCATGGACTTGGCAACTGAGAATGAAATGTTGGCCTGGATATGTTCAGGTCAGTCAGTGGGATAACATTTACTGCCTCTAGTGCAGTTCTGATATCACACATGGTATTAATGACTGTGTACACCTGCTAGTAGGGATGCACATGACTATCCAAAATGGTCTTGCACAGTTGTTATCTCAACATTCAAAAAGCTGTAAAATTTCATGACTGTATTATTTTCTCTACAGAAATAAAATTTCCTCCAGAAAGCTCATAGAGCTTTGTTCACCCTCTTCTCTCTCTCCTACTTGTAGTAGAAGACAAATTGCCCAAATATCTCCTGATCGCATTCCACATACTTCTGTCAGCAGGAAAAGTAGAATTTAACAGAGAGCCTGGTTACCCAGGGTGGTCAAACCCGCCACTTCTAGGATTCAGGGATGATTGAAAAGAACCCTCTGCTTGTCCTCTAGGGTGACCTTCCATCTGAGCTGTCGGGTTATCACAGATCCATCTGTAAACAAAGGATAGCAGGTTCCCTGGGCAGTGTCAGGATCACACTCAGTGTGACACTGTGTTTGGATGTTCAAAGAATCCCCCTCTCTTTGCTTTCTTTCCAGGCTTAATAAAGGAACTGCTAAAACCTATGTAGCCTGATAAGATGACAAGACAGTCTTTTAGTGTTATTGATTGTATACAAGAGGTGGAATGATGAATTATTTCCTATAATGCTCCCTGAGTGGGTTTCATCTTTTTGAGAGATGTTCTTGAAATTCCTTATATGAATTCAATTCTTAAACTTCCTGCTGGAAGGAAAAGGGACTTCACTAGACCAAAGGGCTGGGGTAAGACAAATAAAATCTACCTGATAACAGAAGGGGGAGAACTTTCAGAGTCCATAATCTGAGAGGAATAAAGATGTATAGCATGTAAAATAAACTGTGGAATGCTATCATGGGAATGCTGTCAAAATGAACCAGGGGAAAAACTGTGTGCCCCTGAAAGCACTCCATGTATATTAAACTTCAACCTTTCACCACCTTCCTTTATGTGTGGTGGCACAGCTGATTGGCTGCAGATATTTTTTTCTCACCAAAGTGAAAACCAATTTTCTTACTCAACAAAAGAATTTCTTCTACCAGGCCACAAGTATTAGTATCAGTCACTTGTCTTACCCATTCTGTGTCACTTTATATGCAGTCACGTGCAACACCCAGGATATTGTGTGTAGCTGAATTTCCTATACCTGTTCCTATATTTATCATACTCAGTCCTAGCAAAATGGCTTAGAACCCTGAAGTTCCTTATGAAGATATTATCTTCTATATTTATTCTGTGTGAAATAAACTAAATTAAACCTAGAACATAAATATCAGGTTTTGCAATAAAACAATCGAGAATGGGATCCAAAAAGAATGCTGCTTTTGTGGTATAATTCTCTGTGCCTCAACTATCACCCAAAGATTGCTGCAAGTTTGGTGCTTGTGAAAAGCATCTGATGTCAGTGGATAACCTTGCATAGTTACATGTAATTGTACAGTTCAAGTTTAAATGAATGAGTAAGGCTTAGATCTTGTAGAACTGTTGATTGCACACTTTGGTGTAGGTGGTCTTTGGGTAGGCATTGCAAAAGGCAAGGATTGTCTGTTTTCTTATAAGCAAACTTGTGCTCTTGCCGTTACTGTATCACTCATTCTGTGACCAGAACTTTCTAGCTCTACTGAAAACCTCTGGGGTACAGAGAGGCTGCAAACAAAGACAATTACTTGTTGTCCTCTTCTTGGCCGTTGCTATGATTTTGGATATTGTAAATTATTTTTTATCATTCACTGTTTAAAACAATGTTTAATCAGCTTTTAGTAGGTTTGGAAGAGAGCATCAGGCCAGAATGAAAAGTTATTGAAGTGCTTGAAGAGCAGCAAGGAACCCAGGCAATTGTCAAGGCTGAAGGTAGGTCCAACCTTAGCCGTCTACTGAGCTTAGGTTCACTGAAGAGGTGTCAGAAACATATCTGGGAATGCAACTGTAAAACATTTTTCTTTGGCTAGAAACAAACCAGCATCATAAATGTCATTTTTACTAAGGTTTTCTTACTCTCCTTTACCTATAGGCTGTTTTTCCCGACAAAGCAGTACAAGAAAGTCTTGGTAAAAATGTGGGACATCTTTACAGAAAGAGAAAGAGACTCTCTTTTATGTGCAAAGCTGTCTTAAGGAAAGCTTTTGATGGGTTGTGCTCACTAATATATTTAGTTTACAATATTATTATATACTTGTAATTAATAGATAATTATTACTTATTCTAATTTCTCTGCATGATGAAAGCTTTATTTACATATCGTTCCTGTTGGTCAGATGTCAAGGAGGTTATCTGGGACCTTCAGAAACTTGATTAGAGTTAGCTGATGAAAGCCTAACCCTGTTGTCTAAATCCGTCACCTCCGTGACTTTACCACCATCATTGAAAGTGCCAGCAATGGTTGGTTGGTCGGTCCATAATGAAAGTGCTCAGCGGTTTCTTTGTCAAACTTGTTTTTATTGATCCTTCCCATGCAAGGTGCTGTCTCTCACTTACAGATCAGCCTGAAGTATTGTATACCAGGGAATACACCATGACAGAGGAAAATAAACACTGGGGATGAAGGAAGTTCTGATAACTTTCACAGCCCAGAGGAGAACCCAGACTCTTTGTACTCCCATTAAGAATGGGCAGTGTTAGCAATGAGGGTGTGAGCACTGAGCTGTGGGGAGAGCTGAATCTCACCCTTCCAGGAATCCTTTCTCATCATATACCACTCTCATGATACAACTCCGACTGATGTACCCGTAGACACAGTTCTGGCTGAAATGCAGCTTGGCACAACTCATTATCAAAACCAATGATGTTTGGTTATTTTTCTACTGTTTTCAGTTTTGTGTGTTACTTTAATATTTTTTACAGACTTGAATTCTGTGTATTCACAATGTTTGTTCTCTTAATGAAGCAGAAGATTCCTTTTTCGACTAACTGATTAAAAGTGCAAGCTGCCTTAGACCCTACAGCACGTCTTTCACAATACAAAATTAAACCCATAAAAAGCATAAAGTTTTCCAGGTGTTTATTGTTGGTTGTATATGAAAGGTTAGATAATCATCTGGCTGGAGCACTGGACTGAAAACCACACTATGAACTTCCTTTTGATTGGAAAGGTAAATCTTAAACTTCTTGATAATTCTGAAGACATTCTTCACATTTATTTCTATCTCTCGAAGGGACAGATCTAGTAATTACAATGACACCAAGCAGAAAGGTGCAGTTGACACAATAGAAGGAAGAGGCAATTTCCAGGCAGAATTGGAAAAATTGTAGAATGTTAAGATACGTTAGGAGGAAAGGTTTTACTCAGAGGGTGGTGAGGCACTGACACAGGCTGCCCAGAGAAGCAGTGGATGCCCCACCTCTGCAAGTGTTCAAGACCAGCTTAGATTGGTTCCTGAGCGACTTCATCTAGTGGAAGGTATCCCTGCCCATGGTGGGGGAGTTGGAACTGGATGATCTTTGATATCCAGTCTAACCCAATCCATTCTGTGATACTATTCTATGACTATTGCAGTATATTAAATAAATTATAAGGATGATCCAAGGGAACAGTTAAAATCAGTAGAAATTTCAGGAAAATAAAAAAAGATATATTCTCTTCATCGTCCTCCAGCACCTTCCTAGAGACCCACACAATGAAATAGAATTAAAAATTGTCATTACCATTCTTTAAACAAATGTTTTGATTTACTGGTACATCTCTGTGCCAAGTGAAGTAATCATAACACCCTGTATAAATATATATAAATATATGTAACTTTACGAATGGACTTTCCTATCCCCTCCTATTTCTGTGTAGGATGCACATGCCCATTTCCTGTGGTTGTGTCTGCATGCTGAGTAACTCAGTTACTGGTTACAAAGCAATGAAACACAGTTTTCAACAAGAAACTTTGACATTAATGTCATAGAATGCATGAGATTCACAATAAAAATACGCCACATTTAAAAACTACTTTAAACCTCAAACTTTTTCTTTTTGCATTTATTATTGAGGATCAATTCAAACAGATTATAGATTTTTCTATTTATATATTTCAAGAACAGATTATTTCTGTGAAGGTAACCTAGCTAAGTTGTACTTACACTGGGATGAAAGCATGATAAGATTTATATCACTCACAGACTTGTATATCTCTTTTTCCCTGTTGAGAAATTTAAAGTATCTTGGTGAACCTGAAAAATCCCACACAGAAATGTGCCAGTTTGTTTTTTACTAAATGTTTCACAACTGAAGTGAACTGGAACAGATTGTCTGAAGTTCATATCATTAATGAAATATTTCATGGGTCAATTAGTGAGGTATAGACAAAACAATTTTTAAGAACATTTAAAAACAATTCC
Source organism: Empidonax traillii (assembly GCF_003031625.1). Classification (NCBI taxonomy): domain Eukaryota; kingdom Metazoa; phylum Chordata; class Aves; order Passeriformes; family Tyrannidae; genus Empidonax; species Empidonax traillii. Next base: position 770,570 of record NW_020955421.1, on the reverse strand, counting down.
CCACTCATTTACCTACCAATACATAGGGTTCACATTAGGAACTCCACTAAGTCCTCAAACACTGTACAGAAGCATACTTTGAGTGCAGAGAACTAGTTTGGTTACACACAGAGTAGCTAAAGTTCCAAGATTAATGCATGTATTTTCCAGGATTTTTTTAACCTGCCTTTTTTTTTACATGAGTAAGGAATGAAAATATTAAATATTTTTCTGTATGTTCTGAGTTGAATTCATGTGCAAACTAGAATTTTTACAATCATACATACTTTTTTTTCCTTTTCAAAAGCTATTTAACTTAGCTCTGATCAAAATCACATTTGAGTACAGGATTTTTGTAACTATTGTCAGATCTCCTAGTGGGAATCATATTTATTAGTCTAAAATTGGAAAACTTTCTTCATTAGTGAAGAAAACTGCTGTTTTATGGGTATATGTTAAAACAATACCCATTTATGTTTTGTTTCTGAGAGAAGAATAGTGTTTTTATGAGTAGAAAAGTTGAGGAGAGTCAAGATTTTGATAAGATCTGGACTCAGGACCTAAAGTATCAAAAAGCATTTTTGGAATCAGGGTAGGTGACTCATCTTCACAGCCTGGAAGTGGAGGTACTGAGTCAGCTGTTGGCTGGGAGCACTGTTGTTGACCAGAAAGAGCCAGACAGGATTTCTCCTTTTAATACCAAATTCAAAGCATTTAGACACAGCCTGAGCAACACCCCACAGACAGTGGAGGAGCTTCGGGGCCAACTGACATTTTGAGCTGTGCACAATAGACACAGTTGACCCTGAAATTGGTCAGAGAAAGAAGAGTAGATGCGGGAGTGCAAGGAAATGGAAGGAGGTGGGTGTTATTGCCCTTGTTCAAAGTGCTGCAGAGGAGTCACAACTCATATGGAGGAGTACACTTGAGCAGCAAGGGGAGCATCCTTTGCAGTGATTATGCATTTGTGGTTTATGTATAAATAAGACAGTCCCCATATGGCCCAGAACCTCACTTTGGATGCTGATCCCTGTTGAGAGCTGTGCAAATGCACGTCCTTGCCATTGGTGACAAAGGAGAGACAAGAAACTACACCAGCGCATGGAAAACTCTGAGATGTGTTTGGTCCCAGAGAGACTTTTAAAAACTGACTATCAGAAAGGAATACTCACACTCACAAGTAGCTGTCTGTCTTTATAGAGCACAGCTGATTTCCTCTGGCTGCATTCCATAATCTTTGAACTTACTGTGCCTCCTGTCATCCATCTTTACCGCAAGTTGTTTCTTGTCGTGTTCAGTGTCGAGTGCTGAGCTAGTAACCAGTGCCTTCCAGCCCATCAGTGAAGCCCCTAGTAGGTGTTACAATAGAAACTAACACATCAAATGTGTTACTAGCTTCCCAACACATAACATTTCCCTGTTAAAAAGAAATCAATAGGAAATGTCTTCATTAAGTCAAAACTCTGTTATGTAATGTTTCATTGATAATTTTCATCTAAAAATTTGAATTTTGTGCCTGTTTTTGCAGCTTTAGCCAGAAGCAGACTGATTTCTCTCAGTGAAGGAAAGGAAGAGTTGCAGTATAATTAAAATTAAAAAGTTTCATTCAACTTGTCTATTTTTATATCCATGGTCACCAACAACCTTTTTTTCTCCTATCTCTTATAGCAGCACCATTACTGAAAGCTTTGAATCAACACTTGGATAGCATATTTAATAGCTGTTGACAGGTGGTGGCAAATGAAACACACAGTTATTCAACAGATACAGAAAAGGTATAAGGCTGAAATACAGCAAAATAATCAGAATCTTAGAATAATCAGGAAAATAATACAAGAATCTGTATCTTGCATGCCCTAACTTTTCTTTTCTGTTAATAATTTAATACACAGAATGAAACATGAGACAATAATTGTCTGATTTGTATACTCTCCCATTTGCACAATTTTATGATATCAGGGCTTCTTGGAAATTAATATTTAGATCAACAGGTCAACTCAACTTCTCTCAGGTTTCTCATCTTAGTCTGTGGAATAAAAACACACCCAATACCAAAACCACACATGGTGAAATGTATATAATCCTCATATACATTTTCCCAGTTATTCCAAAACTAATAATAAAAACAAAAATGCAGAAGATAAATATATCCGCAAAAATTATTGTTTGTATTAATTATGCACACTTCCTGATGTTATGGCACTATGTTACGACTCTACTTTCAAAAGTTGGTGAATGATTTGGTCATTCATGTGGAGACCACACCTTTTGGAGGTGTGTCAGGAAAAACACAGTGGAAGAATGTATGAAGAAAAGATAAGGGGAAAAAAAAAAAAGTAAAAAACAGGTGTCATTCAGCTTCCCAAAAGAATTGGAGTTCCTGTGTGACTACATGATAAGAAAATGTGTTCATTACTTTTAAATTTGTTTTGACAAGAAAAAAATATTCATCTCTCTTATGCACAGGAATTCATTTTATGTATGGTATTCTTAGAATCAGTACACCAAATATCTGTATTTGAAAATCCTAAGAAGTATTTATTCCAGGCTAAGTCCAAAACAAAAAACAGCTTCAGGCAAGAACAATTTGCTTTGGAAACAGTGACCCTGAGTTGCCTGAACATTTTTGCATTTCTATCCCAGAGATCAGACAGGCAAATGACCCAACAAGTTAGAACATAGGCATGGCTACATCCCAAGAGCTAGAATAGCCTTGAGAGAAAATAGCATTTTCTACAGTAACAAGATAATAGAATAACTGTGTTCCATTGAATACCGATGGCAATATGCTCCTAGATGTCATTCAGATTCTTTGAAAATTGTTTCTTAGGATCCTGAGTCAGTTATCATGATCTTGTCAGTACTTTTGTAGGAATGAAAAGCTTCCCTGCACTAAGGACAACGATGACGCCAGTTTTTAACATAATATTTCCTCTTGCCCATTCTTCAGCCTTTCACTGACTTTTAGCAGTGTGTTGTTATTTTTCTTGGTGCCCTTGGGTTATATTCTTAATGACATACCAATCCATTGAAGCATTCCCATATTTGGTTTCACCACCTGTAAAATGAGGGAAATAATATATATTTTTCTATGTAATCATTTTATCTTTAGCATGGGAGATCAAGAAACAGCTGTGTAATAGTAGTTGATTACTGTTTGTTTAAATTTATGAGACCACATTGTGCCTAGGCACCTGAAAGTGAAGTAGATTTTTCCTTAAGGATTAATTCTGCATATCACTTTTTGTAGTGGGTCAAGCAGCATGCAGCCATTCCTCAGGCTCAAGGCTGTCTCCCAAGCTTTCTCAATCCTTATTACCAGCATAGAACCCCCAATCAAATTCAAGAAGAGATAAATTGGGTCAAGATTTTTCCCATTTTTCAGTGCTTTTTATTCTGAGCTCTCCCCAATAATGTGTCTTGTAATAAAACAGCAGAAATGGGATGCATGAGAAATGGGATGACAAGATGGGATGACAATGTAGATGTGGCAAAAATAGGTCTTTCTTGGATGCATTTACCCTCACAAAACTTTAATTCTTATGTACAGTTTTGCCAAGCCCCAGTTTCTGGAGTATTTACTGACAACCTGCCCAGTTCCTGAAGCAATAGGATTTTTATTTCAAATTTATGACTGTGACAGATTTCCAATGTGCATAATAATCATGGCTCATCTCTTTTCCTCTCCTTCTGCAAATTTTTTGGAGTGGGACTGCTCTGACTTGCTTCTGCTGATTTATGCACTATTTTGTTCTTTATCTGCTTGCACCTCACCAGTAGAATAGCATCATGCTGTCATTTCTAGGGTTCACAGGACCCTGTCAGCACTTAGCAGTCAAAGGTCAACCAAATTCACAACACATAGTTAAACAGGTTGAAAAACCTCACCTAGTATTAACCCCCTGTACATCAAATGAAGAAAAATGGTGCTGGCATCACCAATAAAGCATCTTTACCAAACAGCAGGCAGTTTCTGCTGCTGCACACTGGCAACACTGCTGAGACATGTCTGTCCTTCTGATGCCCAGTTCTAGGAGGAAGCAGTGAAACCTGTGTTCCTGACTGCCACTGATTTATGTTTTGCTTTGTTCCTTATCTGTTTAGAAGTACCCAGGAGACCCATCCACATGTTGCTATCTTGCTTTCATCTTCCGAGCTGTCTGTGACCCGTTCATCTCTCCCTGACACTATCTCTCTGTCGGGGAAGCCCTTTAGTGCGTGTTTCCTACACTCATTTGCAAGTTTTCAGAACTCTGGCAATACTTAACACCCAAGCAGCAACAAACTTGCCTGAAAATAGTAAAAAAAAAAAATCCACCTTATTTCCCCTTGTGAATATTCATATTTTTATATAATGGATCTAAACAAAGATGGCAAATGCTTGGCTGCATTGAAGACAATAACTTCATTGGGGATGTAATTTTCGAGCCATTTCTTTTCTAAAGTTTCTAAAGTTTTGACTCCTCCAAACAGTTGTTGTTATGCTGCAAAAAATTATTGAAAATATAAAATAATATATGTGGAAGTGTAGATGGTATGTTATACATAGCCTCTTTTCCTTTCATTTTGATCACTGAAGGAATTTTGAAGTTTTATATTTTGAATATAAGAAATACATACTATTCAGTTTTTAGTTTTTACTCCTGCTTTTCCCATTATGTTTCTTTTAAACTGGAAAAACTTGGAAAGGGAGGGACAAAAGAAAAAAAGCAGGAAATAATGAAAAAAAATTCTGCACATTCATTTAAATAATGAAATGTTTTAAAGTTCTCATTTTGTGCATTAAAAAAAAAGTATTAGAAATAGACCACACACACAAAAAAAAAAAAAGTCAGGCATTTTCAATGAAAAGTGCATTTTGATACAAACAATTAAAACAGTCCGGATCAAAATATCCAGGCTTCATTCAGCTGTTCTGAGAAATAGCTTTGATAATCATTATTGACAAGGGTCTTCTGTCTCACATACATGCACTTTTAACCAGAAGCCTGGAGAGCTGTTCTGAGGCTGCTGCTGAGTAACACGGAGATGGAAGGGCTGTGTGGGCTGAAGAGAGGCCAACCTACTGACAGCTGACTGGCAGCTTTGAACTGTTCTCTGAAATCAATAATCTTCGATAACTGACAGTATGTGAACTCAGCATTAGCCCTGGGGGGCTGCAGTGCTGCTGGAAGCTGAAGTCTCTCCATGTAGACAATCCACGATGATATTCCAGAGGACGGGTCACTAGGCCATGATAATCCACCATGAATAGGGAATAGTATTTCTCACAAATATTTGAAGAAGCACTTTCCAACACTAAAATTACTTGACACTTCAAGATTAAATGTGGCAAAGCAAGCAGCTTTAGGTGCTCTGACAGCACTTTAAAATTACAGAATGAAAATCCCACTCAAATAACTCACAACTATAAAATCACACTTGATCCTTTAAAATGTCTTCATTTCCGGAATGAGACACTTGGTTCTGAATGACTTATTTATTCTGTCATGCCTTGTAACATACTGGACTACAATGACCTGTCTTGTAATTTCTGTTTTGATTGTGCTGCCAGTCCTTCCCCGCACTCTCACATTTGTATGCTCACCAACCTGTGAATGGTAATATTTGAATTCTAAAGGTTTGGAATATTAAGGATATGCAAAAATGTAGTGAATCTGTCTCTTTGGATTTGCATGCATGGGTTGAGAAGGCCAATAAGCCAATAAGTCATTCTTTAAAACTCTCACAGTGTGGGAAATTCATTGGTGACAAACATCAGCATGATATTTGAGACACATTCAGACTCTGTTATGAAACTCCCATTCCTCTAAGGACTGCTTGAGACTTTTTAGCATTGCTAATGCTCTATAGCCTTCATTATCTGCCCAGTCATTCCCTCTATGAAAATCTATTGCTGCTGTCTTTTCTTACATAAAATTAAATACAATTACTAAAAAATAAAAGCATTGCCAGTCAGCCTGGCACAGCACAGTTTATCTGTAAGAAGCAGCAGCAGGTATTATAATACTTTAGTCTGTGATGCCTTTCACCTTGCATTTGTATGCTCATACTTGCATGACATTTTCCATTAATCAACTGGGTTATTTTGCCAGTGGGACTAGGGGATAGCTATGGACATAGAAGGAGTTCTGGGCACCTACTTCAGCACTGTGAATTCCTAAATAGAGTAAATCCTTTGATTTGACACTGCTATAAATGCTCTTGATTTCAGGAGCAAATGCTAAGCAGCTACTCAAGCTATGTCATTAGTATTTTATATAGACACAGGCAATATTTGAATTATCTGTGCTCACTCCTCCTTCTTACCTGAATGAGCAATCTAGGCTTAAATTTAAACATCCGTTAGCTGTTCTAGAGCTATAAATCGTGTCCTTATTGTAACTTATGCTTTTATTTCCTTTTTACAACAGGTCAAGATTTCAAGTGGGGAATTTTGCACTGGTGCAATTATAAATCTGGTCATTACTTGTTGCAGCCAATAGCAATATACAGTGTAGATGAGACCCAAACAAAGACAAGACCAAAAGTATGAAGTGCATTACACTGGAAATTCTGACAGCAGGTAAAATCTGTCCAATGACACAGGTTAATACTACACTAATGGCAAATATACGGAATCCTCATTAATTAAAAATAAAATAACATTAGTATCCCATACTACTACATTTCAATTACATTTAAAATACAATCTTAAATCAGAGGTCCATGTTTAATATTAATATTATTCATTAATATTAATGAATATTTAGCGCTTGTTGCTGTGATTTGTTTATATAATAAACTTTGCTTAGCAGTGAAATAATAAAAAGTCATTTGATATTCTAGTTAGGCAACTTTCTACAGCCTAAATCTACTAACCAAGGAAAAAAGCAGTGCCATGTGCTTTATATAGCTGGCCATGTAGGAAGAAGATTCAGTACTTACAATGATATCTTGCAAACAATGTGTATAACAGATTTGTTTGCATAACAGAATCATTAAACAATTCTCAACTTTGAGTGAATTTACATGAATCAATCTGTTCATAAACAAGATCATAACCTTTAGATAATTTTTTTTGTTCTCAAACTGACCTCCTCCCTCTGCACTGTTTATGCAGCTATGCCATTATGCAACTATGTCATTAATTGGTGGCCAAGCACATATGGTGTGCCTGGTTATGTGCTTCATTCTCTCAAAAACTGAGGTAATTTTTGCTTGAATACTGTCAAAAATCATAATTAATAATGATACGAGAATTTTCCGAAAAGTGGGAGGCAGAATCATTAAATCCAGCATTCTGTATCTAGACAGACCAGTAATGCTCAGTACAAAGGCTCCTCAGTTGCCTTTTGAACTGCAGTCCTTAACCCCTGAGAGGCTCTGAATTAGGGAAAGACCCAAGATATGAAATTGTATTCGATTCAGGGTCCCAAGTAAGGCACCTTAGAGGGCAGTTAAATGTTTATGTTTGCATGTGCATTTTCTGTTCTCTATTTCTACCAAGGCAGCAGTGTCAAATGGCAATTTAAAAGAAAGCAGTTTTTCAAAATCAAATCACATGAATCATTTCAAAGCTGACAACAATCATTCCTGAAACAAGTCTGTCCATTTCTGAGTGTTTTATCTGTACTACTTGCAACAAAACCAAAAAGCAGCTCCTACTTTTTGCCTATACTTAGAGAGAAATACCTCTATGACCTTTTGGCTCATTCTAGTTTTATGATTTTCAGCATCCTAAGGCTAGTGACAGCCACATGCTTCTTCTCCTATTGTTCTACAATGTTAAGCTGCAGATTAGTTTTGGCCAAATGCACAGATAGTTCTAGATCCTCAAAGACGTTCAACAAGTCTGAGTTTTGCTGGGCTTGTGCATGATAGATAATACTTTCTTAAAGGACTGTTGACGACTTCCTAAGTTTTCAGAAAAGAGGAAGGTCTTGACACAAATGTACACATCACCTTGATTTGCAGAACTTGCACAGTGTAGCTATTATTCCTGTTGCTTACTGAGAACAGACAAATGTCCTATGAGCAGGTTGGTTACAACATTATTTAGGTAGTTTCTGAGTGGGCAACATATATTCCTGATAGTCCAAGATTACCTAAAAAGAGTGATGACAAGGTCCACTGCACAAGACGAAAACAAACATGACTAAGTAACTTACGAAGTTGATGTCTGAATAAATTTGTGGGAAATGCTATGTAGCTGCACTGGATGAAAGAGTAAGATCAACAAAACATTGAGTGCTGGGTCCCATGATGTGGAAGTTAGGGTGTGCAGCCTCATGAAGAGCTCATTGTGCAGTGTAACTGAAATGATGACAGAAGAAATTCAAGTTAGGCTGGAACATCAAAATTTGGTGATCAACAAGGACTATAGACAAAACTATAATGGAATCATGAGTAAGCTGGGCCTTAAGTCAGGTACAAAAAGCTGGGTATGAGAGATGCTCTTTCAAGCACACTTAGAATTTGACCTTCCAGACTGCAGTTGAAATAATGTCTTTTTTTTTTTTTCCCTACTAGAATTCCTTAAACTTGTGTAAGAATTAAATAAATCAATTAATAAAAATTAAAAATTTATTTAAAATCTTTTTAAAAATGTCTTAGGACTGAATTTTCAGGCAGAAGCATGTACTCTCCATTATGAAGAAAATCCTTCAAATTTTTACTGCCTGAAGGACTACAGATGATAAAATGACCTTTACTTAAATGAAAGAAGCCTGCTTGGTGGCTCAGCAGGAGAACAGAAAAACTCTGCTGCTTCCATGAAAGAAAAGTAGTCCAAACATGGCAAAAATCACAATTGATGGTTCACCAAGGAAAGAAAAATAATATTAAATAATTCACTTTTATTTACGCAATGATAAAAACCTAAGAAACTCTTGGTGGATCAATTTACTAGAGAAGTGTAATATCAAGTTGTATCACAATGTCTCAATTTCCAAGAAAAATCCCACCTGGGACCAGCACACCGGATGTGCATCATATTCAACACTGGCATTTTACACATCATCCTTTTATTTCAAAATCAAACAAATTGATTTTCATTGCCCAGCTCCAAATTTTTATGTGAATAAAAAAAAGCTCGAAAGCGATTCAAATTACAATTCAAAGCAGCAATGCTACATGTGGTTTGGTGTACAGTACCCCTTTCAGAAGACGCAGCATCTGTTACAAACCCGTTGTCAGCTCGTTGACGTCAGATCAGGAGTATTGTGGTTCATTTTGCCAAAAGAAATGTCAGCTGTTTGCTGAAGCAAGGAAGTTGATAAAATTTATTTTGGTGGCATTAACAGTGAGGCTGTAAGTGAGCATAGCTTCAGATTCGTGTATTTTTGCAAAACATGGCTTTGATCCACAATAGGACAATCAAGACTGAACTGGAGCATGATTTGACATGTACACAAGGACAAAACAGATGCCTAACAGCTTACATATGGTGTAGAACTCTTTCAAGAAAATCAGAGTGTGGATGTTGTTTGCAACTTTTCAGATTTAGAAAGCGAGTGTTTTAAATCAATTAGGAAAAAAAATAACACTTGCAGAATATTTTGTGACTGAGATTTAATTTTCCACTTCAAAAAGTAGACAAATGAAACAGACATTTGTTCATTTGATAGTTTCACCACTCTTGCTTTGAGAAGCAGAGAACTAAAACCATGATAAATTCTATAGTTTATTCTTACATTTTCTCCTCTATAATAAAATGTACTTATAAAATCCTATTGCTGCCACATCTGAAAATGGAACATTTCAGCAATAAATTTATTTTTAGACAATCTCATGGCATTAAGATGTCTCATCTTTATTTGATAGCTGGAGAACACTGGCATAATGTAAGTTTAAGATCTTACTTTCAACCATATAATTCTGCCCACAAATGGAGCAGGAATTGAACAAACATTCCCCTTGTCCCAGTTTAGTTCACATCTCAAGACCAAAGCCTCTCCAGTCCTTAGTCTCTGTATTCTTTATTCTTTAACAACTTAGTGGCATGCAAAGGTGTTTGCTGAGCATCACTGTGTGACTTTACATAGTCTGTAGGAAGTACATGCTGACCCCAGATTTGTTTCAGCTGTCACTCCCCTCCTGTGGGTTAACTGTTGTGAACCCCCAGCAATGGGGCCATCTCCCACACTTGTACAGCCCATCCTGCATGTATGTCTTTTTCATGATCCAAAAGTAATTTTTTTTCAAGTCCAATCTTGACCACAGGCATAGTGTCCCATGCAGTATCAATCTCCCTATAGCAAAAGATTTCTAATTTTGAAATTTTCTGGTTTTTGAGAGATACTAATTTCAAAACTGTGTCACAAACTGTGGTAGTAAGGTGATTGGCCATGTTGCCTTCTGAAAACCACAGAGAAAAGACCATCAAATAGAAGAGAACCCATCTGAAGTTAAAATAAACTTGGAACAAAGACACACACTGGGACTGAATGCTCAAGAAGAGCAAATCAGAAACTATAACAGTAGGTGAATAATGACTTTAGTAACAGAAAACAGACTTACTAGGGCCTGATTTCAGTCTGGCGTTATAGAGCCACTGTTACTAGGAATAATTGCTTTTCCTAAACAATCTCCACACTACACTAACTAACAAATCACTTACTCATCAATACTGAAAACACTGTTTCCTTAGAAGTAATGTGGTTTCCGTACATACATCTCTCACACATTTTTGTCTGTTTAGCTAAATCTGTGTGGCCTCAGGATTCCCAATATATTATTTACCTCTTCACTGATCACTGATTTATTACAATGTAGAGTTGTCTAAAGTGCAATTAATGCAGAACAATCCTGGTAAACCTCCTTCTGGACACATAGGGTAGGCCAAGATTATATCTGTTATTACAGTCATGTGCCTTTCCCAAGGCACATATCACACTGATGCACCTCCCAGCAAACTGCAGGGTGAGGTTAATTTATGACATATTTTGAAAATCACTCCAGTTCTTGAACTTCGGGAGAATGCTGGCTTACATATGGGATTTGTGGGGTTTTTTACAAGAAGTTAGAAGGTTTTTCATAAACTTAGCTACATAACCTTAATATGCTTCATTATAGATCCCTGAATATGTGAAACCGTGAATGAGACAGAAAGAATAAGTGGGTAAGCAAGACAATACCTTGAGGTTAGATGCATGTTCCAGTTAAAGTCAGTGAATCATTTTTTAAGTAACAGCTATTGATACTATGCATTATTTATTACTGACCCCTTTGAAACCATCTTTCCAGAACTTTATGCCATGTTAAATTATCTTCTTTTTTCAGAATCATCTAATAAGACATTTAAGATATCTCACTGGAAGCAATAACATGGAAAAAAGAACAGACCATATTTTCTGCATGTTCTATGCAGAGACCAAGGCTCATTCTCTTTTCAGTACTTATCAGAAGCACAAAGCACTTCTAGTTTCCATGAATTTGATAACAATTTAGCCCTTACAGACTATTTGCCTTATAAATTAAAGTTTCTACAAGTGCTCATGGGAAAACTCCTTACCCTTCCCTTTTGCAGGCAAACTTTCTACTGTTCAGATTAAGTTATTCCCCCCAGGAAATTCTCATTTTCTACTACACAGTCCATGTGAATGAACACAATCCAGTTCAAAATAAGGGAACACAGCAGTAACATTACCTTTGCTCTCAATAGAGGAGCAAAATCCTCAGATCACTTTCTACAGTTTACTGTTGTATTTCCCTGTTGTCTTTCGATTCATTTTTACTGACATTTGCTCAGCTACCAAACTGCACCACTTCCTCTGCTCACTTGCATTTTATCTTGGAGAAATGTTCTTTATTTTCCTCAGTGCTTTAATTTGAAGTCTGGTGTTTAAATTAATAGACTTTACAATCAGCAGTCACTGGAACTTTTACTAATAGAGTGTTCTAGTCAAGTGAGAAATTTAAAATATTTCTCAGTAAACATCCTAATCATTAATTACCCCCATGGTTTAAAAGGCTTATTGCTTGTTTCTAGTTTGAATCACTGCCTCTAACTGCCATTTCCCTCTCTTCCAGTCTTGACACAGGTAACACTTGAATTAATCTGGTAGCCACGAGCAGTGAATGTCTGTGACATGTTAGGGTGTGACCTACTAACTGTGGATTTCTACACATATGCATGAATTTATGCACCCAAATACACACATGTATGAAGGGAGAGCTGCACATAAAAGTTCAAAGTGTCACTGACAGGTAAAGACCAATCTTATGAGAAAACCAGCAGACCCAGGAGTTAGAGACAAAAGACCAAAGCATGTTGCCTCCATAACTAAAACTATACTAGGCAGGGATGGTATTAAAACAAGTACCTCAATGACTGCAAATTGTATGGCTACGTGAATGTCACTGTTTTTTCATTATATAGATATGGAATATGGTATATTCCCAGGAGTCTCTTGGGTTTTTTTGGTACTGATACTTATCTATATGCATTAGTTTCGTACTGCTGAAGCTTTAGTCATTGTTCTGTTGTTCTGGAGAGGCCATGAAGAAAGCTCAATAATCCAGAAAAGTAGAACATATTGTCCTAATAACTCCCTCATTATTAAAACCACAGGCAGAAATATAGGAAATCAGAAGCTCAAAACACAGCTGAAAGAACTAAGAGTTGAATTCAACCACCAGTGAATTGCACTCCCACACACGTACAGCCCTAGACAATAGGCTGATTCAAGACAATGAATGCACAAGAAAAAAGTCACTATTCTCCCTTTTCTCTTTGCAATGCTAATTCTTTTCCTCATACTGAATGCCCGAGAAACAGATCCAGTGTTGAAATCCTTTCTTTCATAGTTGATAACATGAAATATGCTATGATATCACTTTGATTCCATCTTGACTCTGAACATAAACTTTTTCCTCAGAATCATGTACATTTATCAAAATTCATCCACTGAATGAACTGGTGTCCTGAACCACATCACCATATCACTTGTACCACCATATCAATATGAAACCTTTTGAGAGATGAGAAATACAACTTCCTATTGTGTTGATGATCCCACTTTCTTATAATAACAAATATATGATCGATCTGTTATAAAGGAGTGTGTCAGACATTAAGATTTTTCATAAAAGATTCCCAAAGCCTTTTTATACACAAGATAAAGCAGTCAGCTATTAGTCTTTTTTAAAAACTCACACACATAACAACCAAGGGCAGACAATGCTACATTGCCAGTACAAACAGCATCCAGGTTTGCTATGCAGTCTGATGTTTACCCTGCATCCATCTGTGCATGGTGTGTTATATAATAGACAATTTAAGCCGTACGTATTTTCTCAGTATACCTGCCAGACTGATGCCTCTAGGTTTTGTCCTTGTTTCTGACTGGCTGGGATTAAATTTTATTTCCTTCAATCACCTGAAAGTGTGGCCTATCCGACCACTGAGACTCCTTCTTGAGGCAACAGGGAGAGATGAGCACCTCTGGATGATGGCTCATCTCACATCACCACACTGGCTGCGTAAAATATGTAGAACAGTTTGCCTTTGGAGATGCTTATCTCTTCCCAATGACTAGAAACCTAGAAACGGAGCTTTACTTTGACAAAGCAGCTCTTTTATCTGACAGAAATTAGATGAAAGGAATCCCAGGCACACGGTCCTAATTGGCCTCTCCCTGTGCATTATAAAGCATCACATTGACCAAGTCTCTGTTGCTGGTTCCTGGTGTGAAGATCTCAACAAACACAGAGGTCCCTGTCCTGCAGAGATCCCATCATATATGTGCTTTCCTGATATGCAGAAAGTGACGTAAGCCTAGCTAGACAGAATCTTCCTAGCTGTCCCTTTGGGAGGCTTAATTTATTATCATTTTTCTTGGCTTCCTGACATAAAAGGGTATTCAAGAAAGACAGCAACATCTCCCAAGTAATTAAGCAAGGATTGCCTCCAATCTGATGAAGTGACAGCCTATTCTTCTCTTCAGTTTCTCAGTTTAGGCATAAAACACAGGTATAATCTAGCAGCAGGGAAGCAAACAGCTGTAAATTAGAGAAGTGGAATATGTAAGAATTTATGCATCTGACACACACTTATATGCATGTTTAGCCACTGTTATTATTTTTGATATTATTAATGGGAACAATTTCAAAAATTGCTCAAATGCAAGAATATAATTTTAGTTCAGAAAGTGAAGGATGTTACAGTTTTAGTGGAAAGCATGTATTGGGTGCACAATAATAAAAGCAAATGAAAATCAGCTCTAAATCAATGCATTGTTGTGTTACTCCCTCCCCCAACTCCATGAACAAATTCACCATATGGTCTTTTTATAAATATTTCGGAAGTAAAGTGACTTCTGGAAAGGATTGGAGTTTGAGATATGCACAGTTATCAGCATTTTAGAAGATCCAATTTGAAACATCTGCTAACTCTTGAAAGAGTTATGTTGAAACAAAAAACAGTTCTTATTTGGGAGGGTTGTATGTTCAGAGTTTTGAATTCTCCCCTCTTTTCTGCAAGGATAGTGGGAAGAGGAGATAGCTGCACCAGCATTTTGCTTCCACCTTTTTCAGGTCCAAGATTTAAAGCTTTATGCTGAGGAAAATCAAGATGACAGATGCAAAGCCACAGTAAATTACTGACACACTCTTCTTCAGTCATGCTTTGAAGTGCTAAAGAATTCAGACCAAATCTCAACCATGAAAGCTTTGTGAGAGGCAATCTGCAATTTACTAGACCAGTGGAATGTAACAGATATATTTTAAAAGAATGTATTTTTTCAAATCTTGGGATTTGAGACAAAACAAAAAGTTTTGAAAACAGTAAATGTTCTTGACCTCTGCAATGTTTGTGATTTTGGTTTTACTGTTGTTATCGGTATGCAGTTGCAATTCCTACAACTTGCACTTCTTCTAACCTTCCAGACAGACTATAAATATTTAGTAGTTCTTGCAAGTTGATTTACATAGTACTTACTGGGTAAATAATACCTCACTTCTGAGGAATGTATGCACATATATAGTACAATGTAAATAATTAATCAAATATAATAACAACAAAATAATGAGAAGAAAATACCAGTTTTCAGAAGACATACAGTCATCTCCAGATAGATTTTTTTTTAAATACTTGTCTTTTCCTTTCTATCATTATTTCTTTCTCTTTTCTTTCCTGCATCCTTCTTCTAATGAGTTTAGTATTGTTATCATCATAGTATCAATTTCAATCAGAATTATTTCTTTCTGAAATAATTTTCATGCTATAGGTAGAAAGCAGAACCATTCAACATATTTGCTGATGCTTCGTTGTCAAGCTGAGTGATTAATTCTAATATGAACTCAGATCTTGCAATAAGATCACAGATGAAACCAACTTTTTTCCTTTTTGGAGTAGCACTGAAGTCACCATCGATCTTTGCCACTTCCTGGGTCTGTACAGTTTGATACAGGTTGTGAAGCCACCAGCAAATTCTCCAACTGAATCATCTATCTCTGAATCAAGCACAGAAATGCAGAATTAATTATTTACTTTGCCACACAATATTAACACTTAAGCAGATTTTGGAAATGTCTGGAGCAGTCCAAGTCCCAAGAGCTGTCACACCCCTCTGTCTCTCACTTCAAGTAGCATTGTAGGAAAGGACACAGTAGCTCTGGGGACAGTAAAAATGGAGTCTGGAAATAGATTGAATTGGAATAGAAATGCTGGGTAAGAAAGGACACACTTTAGAGAAGTTATACAGCTGTTCTGGGAGAAGAAGACAGAAATCTAAGTCAGCTTCAAATATGAATTCAGAAGGGAACTTTCACGTGGCTCAGTCAGTGAGTGTCACTGTCTCTATATTTCAGCTTATAGTTTTTATTCTTATTAGTAATTTTTTCAGTTAACTAATTCTTTTCTTTTGCTCTTAGAAATTCATTTAGTCTTTTTCCTATAAAACTTTCTGATAACATGGATGAAGTAAAATGTTTTGAAAATAGGAGAGTAGCCTACACATCTTAATAGAAACTACTAAAGAGCTGATAATAAGTTTTCCAAAAGAAATTTCCAGGAATGTATAAAATTCAAGGATAGATTCCCTTTGTCTGATTCACATCCAAGAATTTTTCCTTCATCTAAGTGAAGTTTCACAGACAACTCCTGAGGAGATGCATGAAATCTCATTCCATTCTTGGGCAGCTCACAGAATAGAATCATAGAATATACTGAGTTGGAAGGGACTCATAAGCATCATCAACGTTCTTCTGCCACTTAATTGTTTTCTTCTTTCACGAAAAAACAACCAAAACCTTCTCCTTCTTAGTTTTTTTTTTTTTTTTTCTCCTGGGCAAAACAAAAGCAATTTGAGAAATCACACAAGATTTTCTTTGTGAACTTTGATGCCTTCTTTCCCATCTGAGTATTATGGCACTCCTAATAATGACCATGTGAAAGTCAGAATGTCACTGTTACCTCACTTGAAAGGTGACACCTTCAAGGCAGGACAGATCTATTTGCAATAGTATCATGAGTCACAACTGGCCTACTATTCTACTCATGCCCCTGCACAATTTTTCTGAATAGTGCATCTCTTCCCTAAGGAATATCCTTGAAATTTGCAGGTTTAGTTTTATAACAGAGGAAGCAAGGTTTGAACAACACTCAAAAAGTATGTGATTTGGATCCACAGTTTGCAGTCAGAAACTCTCCTCCCTTTCTTCAGGAACTACCATGGCCACAGATGAGTGCTCTGCCAGTATCCTAGAAAAATATATTCAATAATGGAACAATGTGCTGGATCTGCCATAAACCCATAAAATTTCCAAACTGAAAATTTTCTGTGGAGTTATATTGAACAGCAGATATCTTAGTTCCTAGTGCTCTACTAGTAAATTAAATAACAGCAAGTAACTGACATTCAGGTATACAAACTAGTAAATTGATAGAACAATTATTATTTTGTTCTAGGTCAATTAAAAATATCTCAAAAGACTCCTGAGCACGGGTAAAGATGTAGCCTTAGTAAACACATCCCAGAAATACATGGAGCCATTTCCAGGACTTCCTAGACAATGCAGAAATCTCTATCATATTTTCAAGCCTATTTGAAAATCTTAAAGAGTTTATTTGTTTGTTTCCTTCTTTTAGAAAGGATAATTTGGTGCAATAACATGCCTCCTGGAACTATGATATAGATGTAGATTTATAAACTCTATACTTCAACCTCATCTTTTTGGTTGCCTGGGTTTGTGTCCTCATAAAACATCAGAGACACCTATGCCCAAATTTTGTACTTAAAATTTCTCTCCATAACAAGTCTTGCCATTTGGATCTGATCTAACTGAGAAGACCATACTCATTATCTGTAATATCAGCAGAGGGGAAGAAGAAAATATGTTTGCAGTTAACAATTAAAATGGTGTTTCAAATCTCATTGCATTATGATATCTTATTGCAATACCTGCATTCCGCTAGTATGTGCCAAAAGCCAAGCCTAAATAATTTCAGTATATGGTTAGTGAATCTGAATTTTTCTGCTTGGAAGAGGGAAGTCATATGGATACCATCATAATCTGAAGTCAGGCTGTTCATATCTGGGTTTGTATCAAAACCCTTTTCCCTATTTTTCACAATATTTTTCATTATGTTGTTGCTATATAAAAGACCTAAACAAACAATAAGGAAACTAAGCAATAGTTGTAACTAAGTACATAGTACTCTAATAGAGAACAAAGTGATGACAGCTGGAAAAATGCTTTCCCTTCATTTTGGTTTTCATTTTTAGTAACATGGCACTTCTGCTCTTCATGGAAATATGGTACAGACAGCTATTGTCAGGGGGGCCTCCTTTCTAACCCGTGTTTTAAAGTGTACATATTGGGTTTTTTCCACTTTAATAAAATGTTTTCCCAAACACTACCTTATATGTTATACTTTAGCTATGTTTTTGTAAAACATTTAGTTGCAAATGATTACATAGACAGTGAAGCATTCCCATGGTGTTAAAAACCTCAGCATAGACACACCACTTAGTGTTTGAAGACTTGAGATTCAAAAAGTGCCATACTAATATTTCAGAGATAAATGCTTAAGGCCCACAGAAATGCTGACTTCGTGGTGTTTTCACACTTGCGATGTTCTAACATGTCAAAGAAGTCAAATAAGAGATATAATAAAAATAAATAAAATAATAGTATATATTATGGATAATAATATACATTATAATAAGAATAAAAATAAATAAAATATGCCAAATAAGAGATATTCAACTCGAATGCAGACTGAATTGAGATGTCTGAGCGGTACAGGCTTTATTCCCATGTTTCCTGGGTGAAACAACATTTCTGAACTCAGCTTTTGTTTTCAACAGAGTTTGAGGTTGAATCGCCTGTTTTTACTCCGTGTGAGGAATAAAAAATTCAAATAAAATGTTGATGATGGAAAGGAAAATTAGCTTGCTTAGCAAGGCATGAGGAGTTTTCTTCCCACACAGGAGAGGGCTATTGCAGGGTAGTGAACAAAGTCCACGTGGAAAGTTCCAGCATGGTTTTGTAAGTGCTCCCATAAGGATGGTAATGTAGCTCTGCACTGAATTTCTTGATGTTTCAGATGAGCTGTGCTGCAGTTCCCAATGGGAAGGACCTCAATTACAAGGTCATGCTGCAAAGCTGAGCCAACAAAAATGGCACCAAACTCCGTTACTCCCTGCTAGCCTTTAGAAATCAGAAAGGAAGGAGACTTGTGTCTGATGTTCCAAAGATCATGATCCTGACCAATATCTGAATGAATTTATAACACATATAATTAATACATGAATTTATAACACTGCTTTAATTAAGCTAGTTTATTCCACATGAATACCAAGGTTTTAAAAAGTAGAGATAATTTACCATCAGGAGAGCAGAGACAATTCAAGAAAAAAGACAGATAAATTTAGCCCTGGTAAATAAACAAATTACTGGGCTTTCAGTCGCTAATCAGTTTAGCTGCACTTCTCTAATTCATTTGGCTGGATCAGCTCTAGGGAATTGCCAAACAAATACAGAGAGAGGAAAATGTTATTTCACAGAGTGCCTTGTGATGTACCTAATAAATCCAATACTGCAGCTTGACTGTTCACTGATGACAACGGACCATGCCTTCGATGTCATGACCCCTGATGGGCTAAGGGGCATGACTCTCAAAGGGTTAATCTTTTCCACCTGTTGTTGACCACAGAGCAAGCTCTCCTGGCAGGTCTCCTACCAGGAGAATGTGACCCCTGACCTTTGTGGGAGAGGGATGTTGCAGTAAAGGCTCTCCCTAACAAGCACTGCAATCTGGCACACTCACCCCAGCTCTCTGGTGTCTGACTTCAGTAGTAAAAACAGCTGTGAACCAGCAACTTCTGAATTGAAAGGCAAGAGTAAAGGTGGGGTACAGCCCCCAAAACATCTCAGTCATCCTCTGTGGGGGTTACCTTGAGCTACATATGCTATGTTGCTGGTTTGGGCTCTTCTTAATGAAAATATTAAAATCAACACAAACTGAAAACAAAATACTAGAAAAGTCAAGAATATTGAAATTGAGATGGAATTTCAGTCAAAAACAAGAAGTTTTGGTAAAAAGTCAAAGCTGTTGCTCTCCTGAGTCAATGCAACTGTTCTGATCTATTAGGTACAAGCATACATAAAAAGCAAAGGCATAAGACCATTCTCACAAAGTAGCCTCTATAAATATAGAGAATGTATTCTGAAGATTCAAGGTATCTTCATGAAGCCTAAACTCTTTTTCTTCCCTTGTGATTAATTTGATATTTAGGTCACACTCATCTGGAAAGGGAGTTCCTGAGACATAAATATTTTACCTGTAGAGAAACTGATGCAGGAGCATCTCTTGACATCTGCTGTTTTTCTATTGATGTCCTTTGCTGCTTTTCTACTCAACACCTTTGCCTATTTGAGCTTTTTCTTCCTGTGAAGAAGTTTTTGTCAGCTTTTTCTTGTTGATCACAAGGAAGATCAACAGAAAAAACATCTTTAGAGGTTCTTTGAACAAACTCCCTACCTAGGGAAAGATTGGACCAGCATTTAAAAGCATAAGCCTAGGACTTCATAAGTCTTCCAGGCACTGCAGCTTGCAAGTGAGCTTGACCAAAACACTCTAACCAGAGCTTTAAAAGTACTTCAGTGTTTTAATGCCTCCTCTATGTTGCCATGTGGTAGAAGTCTCAGCCCTGAGCCACAGCTGTACATATACGAATACTGATATTAATGTCAACATAGTTGGAGAATTAAGAGAGATATTCTCCTGAATTATAAAACTGTGAAATCCAAAGGAAATAGTGTGCACTCTGGCATCCAAAATGACCTGTCTGATCAGATACAGGCCACCATCTCTACAGTGAGAGGGTCTAATTGTTGGAACTTGACCCATGAATTTGTCTTCAAATGTGTTTGATTCCCACATAGATGAAACAACAGCAGTATCACAGAAAAGTACATAGACCCAACAAGCTGGGTCCAAGCTCACAGTGTTTGAATCAGATAATGAAGTATTAAAAAACACATATTTGAAGATTAATACTCTCTCTGTACAACTTCATTTGCTGCAATTACTGAAAGTCTATCTGCTGCTTCTCACCACATTGATAAGTCATACACTGCAACCCAGAAGCTCGCTTCCTCTGCAGCCTAAATGTAAGAAGAGACATCAGTTCACTACTGTAGCCCAGTCCATATTACCTTTCTGATAGAGGTAAGAAGAAGAGAGAGACAAAAACAATTCCTAATGCACACACTTGTTCATCTGCCCTGTCTTTTTATCCCTCAGTCTGTATGCATAAATGGGAGATTCACAAATTGCTGTAGTAAATACAAAATCACCAAGGAAACCTAGAAAAGAATCGTAGAATCAGCTGGGTTGGAAAAGACCTCTGAGATCAAGTCCAACTCGTGATCCAACACTACCATGGTGGTGCCACTAAGTGCCACATCCAGTCTCATCTTAAAAACCTCCAGGGACGGTGAATCCACCACTTCCCTGGGCAGCCCACTCCAATCTCTGGTTACCCTCTCTGTAAAGAATTTTTTCCTAATATTCAACCTAAACCTCCCGTAGTAGAGCTTAAGACCATGCCCTCTTGTCCTACTGCTGGTTGCCTGAGAGAAGAGACCGACGCCCACCTGGCTACAACCTCCTTTCAGCTCCCTCAGCCTCTCCTCATAGGACTTGTGCTCGAGTCCCTTCACCAGTCTGGTTGCTCTTCTCTGGACCTGCTCCAGCACCTCAATGTCCTTCCTGAACTGAGGGGCCCAGAACTGGACACAGCACTCCAGGTGTGGCCTCACCAGTGCTGAGTACAGGGGAAGGATCACTTCCCTGCTCCTGCTGGCCACACTGTTCTTGATGCAGGCCAGGATACCATTGGCCTTCTTGGCCACCTGGGCACACTGCTGGCTCATGTTCAGCTTCCTGTCAATCCAAACTCCCAGATCCCTTTCTGCCTGGCTGCTCTCCAGACACTCTGTGCCCAGCCTGTAGCGCTGCAGGGGGTTGTTGTGGCCAACTATCCATGTTTTCATCTTAAAAATCCAATATACAGGCAAATATGTATTTTATTTTTTATTATATGTACTTTTCAAATTGCATTATAAAATTAAAAAAAAACCCTCAAACTAAACAAAAACAAACAAAACAACAAACATTCTGATAGTTTCTTTCTTAAAAGAAACCCCAAACAACTAATTGAGGCTAATTTGATTGCATATCAGCCTTCTGACATATTCTAATTCCACATAATCTCATGTATTGCAGAGAATAAACAGAATTTACTGTAAACCTCCTCTGCAGTAATGTATATTTTCTCTTACTTATCTGGCAATAAGACATTATGTAAGACATTTTATATTTCCCTGTGGCTGATAGGAAGCATTTTATTGTTACTGGTATTGTTATTGCCATAGTATCATTCAGATAATGTAATGTGAGATATATTAAAGTGGGTTATGAAAATGAGAACTAGCTCTGAACTGTGCTGTAATTACAGTGCACTTATGACCTTCTAGTTCTGAGGCCAGCCAGTGGTAATTCTTCTCCCCACTAACGCAGAGCCACCTCAAGGCTGGTTTTGGGTGTGCCTCGAGGTGTGATGCAGCCTGTGGGCTACCGGCTTTGTCCTCGGTGACAAGGACATAAGACAAATCTTTCATCTTTTTAATCTTGTGTTCTGTTTCCTTGCCTTATAGCACTGGGTGAGAACATCATATCAACAATTGCTTGTGTTATTTTTCTGCTCTGAACTGTCAGTTACTCTCATAAATCAGAGTGTACCTAGACACTCTCACCTTTTCTTCTCGGCATCACTGATCTTTATCAGCATATTGTGTACTTCTAAGAGATAGACAAGTCAAATGCTGACATAAAAAGGGTGCTTCAAAACACCATGAACCATGGAAAACTATAACACATTTCACTGTGGAGAATACAACAGTGTGGACTGTGTTGTATTTCTAGGATTCTGCTGGCAGACCTGAGGAAGTCTCTTACCTATCAAAATCAGAGGTAAACTGGTTGAGTTTTTCATTGCCTAACGAGAGTCCCTTGTCTCAATAGATGTTTCAACATCTATTGCAATACTAAAAAATGACAAAAACAAAGCAAGCTTAATAATAATAATAATAATAATAACGATAAAAAGATTGGAATATTAATATTAAGAAAAGAATGGACACTGATGTAAAATGGACTGCTGGGGCAGGAAAAATTGAACAACTGGGTAAGTCTCATCCGTAGCATATGATCAAGAAGGTGGAAACACTGACCAATGGTACTCCTGGAATAGGCCATGTTTTCAATTAAGAAAAGCTCCTTTTATGAGCATCTTTTACTCTTACTTTCAGTGTACACATAACCAAAGAGATGTCTTTTCTTCCTCAGACGCTGATCTTCATGACATATCTGATACATCACTGTCACTGACAGAGTGAAAGATTTATAAAGAACGTCCACAAAATATCTGACTTCACTAGATTTTGTCTATGAAAGATGAGATCACAGACATCACTAGACTTAGAGGAATATATAATTTTTCTCTTCTCTTCTCTTCTCTTCTCTTCTCTTCTCTTCTCTTCTCTTCTCTTCTCTTCTCTTCTCTTCTCTTCTCTTCTCTTCTCTTCTCTTCTCTTCTCTTCTCTTCTCTTCTCTTCTCTTCTCTTCTCTTCTCTTCATTATTCACCTATTTCTGCATGAAAGCCTACTGAAGAATGTTAAAAATTAAACCAAGTTGAAGAATGTTAAAAATTAAACCAAGTTGGGAATTAAAATCTGTTGATATTTTGGTGAGTTAAAAAAAGAAGTGTTCCTCATTTGAGGTGTTGGTATGGCTGCAAAAGAGAAAGCAAATATTGACAATATGCTCAGTAAGAGCAAAACAAGTAAATAAAAAAGCTTAAGCAAATACAACTCAAAAGCCTTATGAAATAATAAATTAATTGATTGGACTTTCACATGTTTATGGTAAGAGTATTTATTTCTAGTAATTTTGAATACTTTTCAGCTACAGAATGACCAACATTACAAGACCTACATGAAAATACCCAAATATATATCTGGGATTTTTTCAACAAAGCTGTAGGTAGTTCAAAGAAATGAAGACAGACTTTGTAAATACAGTGTACGCTTATACTTCTTAGATATGAAATGCCATGGTTACCTATGGCAGTTCAAAGCTTTCTGAATGCAAAAAAAAAAAAGTTCTGCTGACTTCTATCAGTTCCTCAGATTCTGATAGATTTTACAAGTGTTATCAACTAAATCTGATTCCACATCCAGCTATTCAAGATTTGTTAAAGCTGCAGGCTGATCCTATCATCATTGTTTTGGTGAGAAATCCTAATTCCTCTAAGAACTTCTATTGATATCTTGCAAATAATATTTGTAAAATAAACCCCAGGGCTTGGTAAGAACACTGATAATATGATTGCCTATAAAGGAGGAATTAAAAACCTTATCAACAGTAGACTTGTGTATCTTTCTGCTTTCCTTGCAATGGGTAATGAAAATACAAATATGTTCCTCTGCTTGCTTCACAGTGTGCAGAGTATGGGCCTATAGAAGCTGCTTGGAACATCAGTGAGACAGAACAGACAACAGAAACAAATCAGTTCTTGCACATATTTCTGTCTAACATCCAGCAAATGTTTTTCATAATGGCTTACTGTGTGCTACAGTACTACAATTTCACAGTTGTTCATCCATCTTCACATTACATTCCTAAAGTGGAGACAGACTGGGATCTCATCACAGATCAGGGAAGATGGAGACTTGAAGGAGAAGATACCTTTAATAAAAACCATTCTTTAAAGATCTTCCTGATCATGCTAGTTGCAATGAAAACAAAAGCAGATTAATTATATTTGAAATACAACAAAATAATATTTAAGAATTATAAATAGGAAGAAAAAAGTAAATTTTCTTTCTTTAAGCAAATTCCATACCTATTAGATACCTATTGGCTGAGGTACTTACTACATACCTACAGATCAGTTTTCAAAAGTGTGGTAGACGCAGTCTATCCCAAGGTTTTCTACCATGTGGGACTTAGAATATCTAAGATCCTCTGCCTCCAAAGCTACCTGTTTGCTATGCATTGAAACAAAAGTTTAGCATGTCAGTCTTGCTTAAATTTAGAAGTTAAGTATCTCAAATCAACCTCCTGAATCCAATTTTCAGTCTCTCTATTCTTTTGTTCCCTGTCAAAAAAATAAAGCTAATATTATCGCTATCTTCTATCCACATACAGCTCTTCAAAGGAATTTTTTTTTTTTTTTTGCATCTCCCAGCTCATCTGGGACCCCTACATATGATTAAAACTTTCATATCATGGGCTAAGCTTTTAACAGCTTCCTTATACTCCCATAAAATCATTCTGCCTTTTTTGGTAAGAACTTCTTTCAGTGCCAAAATATATAAAGAGGTAAGAGAGATTAATCAGTTAAGCAAGCTGATACTAGTCTGCAGTATAGGGCATTTAAACAAAGAGGGAAAGGGAAAGGAAAGGAATACTCAAGCCCATCAGCTCTTTTCTAATGTTGACTTTCTATGTAACATAGAGGCAAGGAAAGGGACCACTTTGCATGTATTCCCACCTACAAAATGCTTTGGAAAAACATTACTGTCTTCTGTAAACAAGGTAAATGAGATATAGCAGCAATGTAATTGAGACAAAAGAAGACTGTACAGCAGTTTTCTAATTAATGAAACATGAAACTCCAGAGCATTAGCAGCTGATCCAATTACAAAATATTAGCTGCTCTGGAAAGGACTCATGAACAGCAAGGTCACAGCACAAACTCCTTGCAGATGTTAGATCATTTGACACCTGCAAATCATTTGGAAGCAAGTATTTATTTAAATATCTTATTGTGCTACCAGTTTTTCTGTTTTCTTTCATGCTAAAGCTTTGCTCCCATGGGACCAAAAGAATTAGAAGAAAGTCAGTGCAACCTTTTTTTCTTTTTTTTTTTTTTTCTATGTACAGGTCTAATTAGCATAATTTTCATTTTATTTTCTTGCCTCAACAGACAAGTCAATAAACAAATCCCAAAATATTAGCAATGGATTTATTCCCCAGTCTGATTCTCATTTCTTCAGCAAAAGAGCTTTCTCTAGTGTTTCTCACTTTTCAATTCTAAATTACAGCATGGGGTGTAAAATACTGATAAGCCCTTGAAAAATTCATTATTTGTCTACATTCATGCCAACCTCCTGTACATATATTCATCTACTTGTTGATGAGTTTTCCTAAATTTTCCTCCTGAGATGCAAGAAAGGTGAATAGAAGCACAGATGATAAAGTGTCTTCAGACAAATGTGTCACAGGAGCCCTCAGAGTTTCATGATTCCTTTGTAGGAATTGACACAGCAGGGCAATGCTACAAGCAGGATTCCTCTCTGAAGGGTTCATGGCCTGGTCTGGCACTGCTCTGACTCTATACCCACAAAAATCTTGTGTTTCTTGCAGTCACAGCTGTGTTGTGCTTGCTTGTGTATTATTGTCATGTGCGGACTCTGTTTGCTTATCTTTTCTTCTGTGTGGTTGCTTATGATAGACTTTGGTACAAGGATTTAAACCTAATTTTCCCATCTTCTGCTTTATTTCTTACAAATATAAAATCAAGTCTTCTCTTTTTTTCCCCAAGTACATGATTGTATGAACCAAGCAGAGTCTTCTTGTGTCAATAAAATCCCCAGGTCATCAGCAGGAAATGTGTTTGGAGACAATAAAAGCATGACCCCACAATTCTTGCTGCTATCAGCCTACTCCGCTTTCACACAAAGGAAGCAAAAGCAAGCCTGGCAGTCAGTCTGTGTAGCCAACCAGCGGAGGACTAAAGCTCCAAAGTAGAATCTATAGCTCACTGCAGTCAACTGCTAAAACACTCATATAAAATATTATTAATCCAAGATTATTAATCCAAGTGCCTGAAAATGAGCAATGACAGTGGCTGCTGTTTACGGATTTATTTACTCTGTATGGGTAAATAAATAGCAATAAATGGAAAATCAAAATACTTCCAGTTAATGAAAAACCCACTATACTATGTATTCCAATGCCTAATATTAATATTGTTAGCAGTAACAACTCTGTTTGACCTGGGCTATAATCTTACTTTTCCAGAAAGGACAAAGTTCTAAACTTGCTCAGAGACAAACAATGCCCAAATGAAAAAGGTTAAATTTTTAATCTCTGCTAAATTTATCTTTTGTGATATCGTATTTCCCCAGTTAAAATACTGTGCTAACTTTTGCAAATTTTGAGATACATGTTACCATGACTGCAGCAAACATTCTATTTTTAGAATTTGTTAATCTCTCATCTTAAAATATAGAAAAGCAGTAAGTAGCCTTCTCTTGTGGAAATTCAGCTATATTATTTAAGAATTAGAGCCCACTCAGATGCACAAAAGTATTTTAGACACTTCTTGATGAAATTGTATGCCAAGGAAAATTCTTTAGCATGAAGTTGATTTTCTGCACTGTTTACTAACAAGACACAAACCTTAGAGCTAACATTAATAGATGCTATTAACATTCCATTTGTATCTTATTATGCAATGATAGATGTTCTAATCTGTTACCCAGGCAATAAAATAGGATTTAACTAAATATACTAAAAAGGTATCAATTTAATGAAGAACCAAGATTTTGATATTCCTCTCCACATTAAGCATACATACATGAATGAACATAAACACTCCATCACAGGAATTATTGCAAACAGCCATCACGATTCACTCCATCAAAATGAAGACGAATGTTCAGAAAGAGATAGTTTTGCTATCCATTGAAACATTGTGCTGTAATCCTTAATAATCTTAAAGAACAATGATTCACAAAACACAGCAAAAATTGCATAGAATTGATGAGGAAGCAGTTATTTATTTATTTGGAATGTAGGCATTGGCTCTGACATAGTACTCACAAGTCTTTTTCCATTATAGTTATAGTGTAGTCATACCAGAGTCAGATGGCATAATTAGGGTTTTATTTAGCATCCTGATGGAAGCCCAAAACTTTATCCTGTTGGAATATCAAAAAACACCAAAACAAACACATAATTTAAATACTGAATTTGGATTTTCCAAAGTTCTTTGTATAAATTTAAACACATAAACAAATATCTGCTTCCAGATAAACCTATACTAACATTTGAATAGGGCATGTACATTCGATAGGAATCCCTTGGTTGCCCTCTTGTACGTTACTTTAGTTCACTTCATGGAGCAGTTTCAGAGTCCCTGGGCAGGGATCGTTTCAGTTGAAACTAACCCAGGAGATGCACTCTTGAAGTGCAGTCTCATTTAGTAATGAATATTAGATCTACAGGACCAGACCAGAGCTAATCCAATCTACCCCTCTTTGTAACATATACTTTGGGACCTTGGCATTGACTATTTCACTGTGAAAGCTTTCTCCTATTGGTCTAATATTTGATAGAATAGATATATCCTGTAAACATAGGACTATGTGCATGCACAGGTTTGCAGAGTGAAACACTCATGAAAAACATACATAAAAGTGTTTTAAGTCTCAGTATTCACATGGAAAATAAACTATTCTAATGTGTGAAGTTATTTGCCTAGGACATCTCCATCTCTCTTCTCCGAGGATGATGATTATGACATAACCTTGAATTACATATTAGCCTTCTTTCTCTGTGAGACCCCTACCTCATTACAAATGACAGATGATGATTGCTTGTAGAGGAGATGTACACACTAGTCTATTTTATTCCCTGATTTCAGTGTATGTATGCACATTTATTTACTGTACATTATTCAAACTCCTCTCTAAAGACAGATACACTCTCTATTAGACTTTCTTACAGCAGTCATCTCCATAGGTTATATCTATCCTAGTAAATAAAATGAGCCAAAGCCTGTTTTCTGACATTGAAAGCAAGTAGAATGGGACAACTTCATCCAAAAAACTGAACTTTCTTCCTTGTAGAACCTTGTAGATCCTTGTAGAATCACCTTGTTCTTATGAATCACTTCATGCCTGAATCATCTTGCAATCTCATGCAACCTTTGCATCTCCTGGGCATTTGCAACAAGAGATTTATGTTTCTCAGCCAAAAGCATGAAAAGGAACATGCTAACAATTAAATGAGAGGGTGGCTGGTGTGCTAACATGCAACATCACTTGTATAAAAGACACAGTTACTTCCCAGTTTCTGTCTTGTATTCCCAGTTCTCCGTGAGCTGCAGCAGGACTCATGCTGATTTAATGATATGATCATTAGATAAAAAATGTGAATGTCCACATTTTCCAGTAATGTTTAATTCCCAGTCTGATATATCAAGTATCAGAGTTTTTTGAGATTTTTTTATAATGCTTAAGAAATGGTTACATTCTGTCAGAACAAAAATCCATTTAGTGTTCAAAATAATATTCAAAATATGAGTGTGCTTAGATTCAGTGTGTGATACAGCAGTATTTTTTATGTATTATTTTTCTCCTGTTTCCTATCCTGTCTTTGGACCATCACAGAGAATTAAACTGATGGCATTCCTCAGAGTTCTTTCCTAAGTAGTGACAATTAATTTAGAATTCCTAATTTTATTTGCATAATTAGAATACCTGTGTTTCTGGGTTATTTTCCTCCTCTTTGCATCATTTCCTGTCCATTGACATTTCACCTGTGTTTTGGTTGCCTTGTCATTCTGTGTTACCTCTGCAACTTTGTGCCAGTAGCTTCAGTTTAGGCTGTCTTGTATTATTTTACATCAACACTCATTTCATATGTTCAGAACACAATGGCTTGAGCAGCAGCTGTGAGTACTCAGCAGTTCTGCAAACAAGGCATAAGAGTCTAAAAATGTACATTCTAAAAATGAGAACTGTAATTAATGAGCAAAAAGGAAAAGTTCAGTTTGGGTAACTTGCTAACCAAACTCTCTAGCAGGGATAAAAGTTTGTAGGAATTCTTCAAATAAAACAGATATATTGTAAATTACTCAATCAACTTAGAGCAGATGTCTGAGAAAATCCCACCCATATTCTTGACATCTATAAAAGCTGGATGTGTTAGTTTTGGATGGAAGAGTTAATTTTCTTCATAGGAGCTTGTGTGGGGCTGTGTTTTGGATTTGTGATGAAAACAGTCTTGAAAACACAGGGATGTTTCGTTTTTAGGAGCAAGGCTTATGTAGCACCAAAGCCTTTTCTGGTCACCCCACCCCATCAGAGGAGGGGTCACCCCTCAGAAGAGGCTGGGGGTGCACAAGGAGTTGGGAGGGGACACAGCTGGGACAGCTGACCCCAGCTGACCCAAGGGATATCCCAGACCATATGGCATCGTGCTCAGCATATAGAGCTGGGGGAAGGCGAAGGAAGGGAGGACATCCACAGCGATGGTGTTTGGCTTCCCAAGCCACTGTTAGGCATGATGGATCCCGGTTTCCTGGGGATGGCTGAATACCTGCCTGTCGTGAGAAGTCATGAATTAATTCCTTGTTTTGCTTTGCTGGTGTGCAAAAATTTTGCTTTACCTGTTCAACTGTCTTATCTCAACCCATGAATTTTCTTATTTTCACTCTTCATATTTTCTCACCCATCCCATTGCAGGGTAGTGAGTGAGCAGCCCCACAGGGCTTAGTTGCCTACCAGGGTAAAACCACGACCCTGAAGGATAATGGTTTGTTCTAGAGCAGTGCAATCCCATTAGTACAGGAGTAAAGCATTTCAAATTTCTCCAAACCTCAATTCCAATAAGCTCTCCCTCAACTCCACATGAAGTTCTTGGATATCTGATTTGATATTGATCACAGCTGCACTCTTGCGCAACCCACAAAATACCCACCAACTAGCACACCAACAACACAACACTCCTTAAGTCAGAGGAGAAGGTCTAATCAATAAATAAAAAAAAAATTAGGAATGAGTGACTATTCACAATCAACACTAATCTGTAGATTAATTATTTCTACAAGAAAGCTATGGAAGTAGACATTGCTGACAACACATCTCTCCTCTGTCTTGTATCATGAAAAAGTTAGTATCTTCTATCTCACCTTTCAAAGGACTGTTCAAAAAACCCAACATGCACAAAAAATATTGAAAATTTATGTTTCTCCTTTGATCCTTAAAATACTATAGCTGATTAGGTCCATTGCTTATGCTAACACTACTTAATTTTGTTACTTTCCATTTCTGTATGACATGCAGCAGTGACCCTTCCTCTCTCTTTCCAAAAACATTTAGGATACAAATCTCTGGAGGGATATTGTGGTGTGTGACACTGTACGGAACCTGTAAGAGCTGCCATAGTTGGGAAGGCATGAGTTCTTCCTCTAATTTATCAAAATCCTCCATAAATCTATCAAAGACACAGAACAAGAGACCATTTTAACAAATTTTCAAAGAGGTCAAGAAGCAATATTAGTGACAAAATATACAGAGTTATAAACACCTATTAATTTGTCTAAGCACCAGTGGGATCTAAATACAGAGGAGGAAATAAAATATTATCATACATTAGAGCTTCACAAAGGTTCTCATTCAAAATTCCTGATGGTGTACCGACAAAGAGGGAAACTGGTTTAATAAAAATGTCATATACTGTTGGAGGCTTAAGTGGTAATATTTTTTTTTTTCTTTAACTGAAGAGATCAAATACTTGAAGAATTGAGAAATAATGCCAAATCTCTAAACTTTACATATTTTTGCCCTTCATTTTTCCAAAGTATACAAGGAATAAATGCCACTATTGTCAGTTAAATAACTGTCAGGTTTGAGCTTCCATGTGGATGAAGCACTAAGTGCCATAGCAAACAGAGCAGACAGGCCTTCTGCAGGAAATATCATACAGGCAAAGGAGGAGCAGACTTCCTCTGAAGTGCAATCCTTCAGGGAAATATCTGTTTAAGATTCTTAAAACAGCCTTTCTTTTGGGACTGTCCCATGCATACAGTGGAATATAAAACTTACAGATAACTGAATTATGGATACTTCCACTTCTCTTAGTTGTAGCTCTGTCATATTAAAGCCATTTAATGTGTTACTTCATGACACCAGATCACAGTTCCCAATTTATTTCAAGTAGGGAACAGCATGGCCTTGTTCTACTCATGTTGCACATCGGGTTGCTTAGGGGAAGCCAGTCCTGCAAACCCATACCTGTCTTGATTCTTCTGACACTGACAGCTGACTCACCTACACTGTATCAACAGTATAGGCTCCCAAACAATTATTTCAGCAACCTCCACTTGCTGTAATTCTATCGGTGTTCACTCTGATCCTGTGATTTAGATATGCTCCAAAATGTTGGTACTAGCTGATGGAGAAGAACTGGAGAAAGAGATTTAGAATAGAATCACAGAATCAGATGGGTTGGAAAGGACCTCTGCTTTTTTTCATGAACCATCAGCTAGGGAAGCATATAGATTCAGCATCTAGCACTGGAAAACCACTCCAACATCTGTATGATGGCTAAATCCTTAGGAATAATTCTTGCTGACTCCTCAGCTAACACGACATAATGGCTTGAGTAATGTCTCAGACCATAGTGGCTGAGAAAGCAAAGAGTGTAATCAAGTTCTGATTACTGTCCACGGGGTAAGTTTCTCACCTTTTCATGCCCAAAGTGAGTACTGTGTAATGTCTGAACCTACCTGTAGAGGCATTAAGTCTTCTTTAAGGTCAGCATCATTGTTTTCTGGGAACTGCAAAGATCCAGCAGGATGTTTAGCTCATAGCAATTTATGACCATTCAATGGGAACAGAAGTCTTCATAGTCATAACCTCTAAGGAGATCCTTCTTTGGGAAAAATGACTGTTGTTATCTATGTTTAACTATCATTCTGGATTGTCTTCAACTGCTATAATATTTGAATGATCCCTTGCAAGGTTTTGGCCCAAATCAGCACTCACACACAGTGCTTATAAGTTAGCATGGGTGAGAGGTCACTCGCAACAGACAGTCTGGATATGGACACCTGGTTTCAAAGGCCGAAAGTGCTAAGATATATGGAAGCTACCAGACTGTAGCTGTTGGCCACAGGTCCAGAGAATGGGCCTAGCAATTATAATTAATTAGTGTGATTGTAGTCCAACTGTCTCTGGAGTTGTGCAGCACCATGCAGAGTGTGGAAAACCATGTGTTTTTCCGTCCAAAAAAATGCTGTCATTTGAAGTGAGGGTTGATAGGGACAAGGAGGGAGGGAAATGAAGAAGTTAAGGGAAACAGAGAACAGTGGAGTCATGATATAGTGCAGGGAATGGTTTATGGTCACACAGCCTACGGAATGTTTGTACTAAAACCCCGCCACCAGACTTTCCCCTGCTTGCATACCTCACTGTTTTTACATATGATTTCCTGCAACATGAGTGTGCTCCAGGCAGGGGCACCTAGCCAAAATGTTCACTGAGCTCTGCTCCTGTGTCTCTTGTGCCTGTGAGGGGCCTTCACAGGGACTCTTAATAGGGCAATGAAGTAGACTACAACAACACTTGTGGGTACATGAGAAGGCCTACAGAAACCTAAGATAATATAGCATTTCTCTCCTCTCTACACTTCTAGTCTCCTTTAAGACCCTGAGGCTGTGGTCATGGTGAGAAAAAACTGAGTTTGAAAAGAAGCAATAGGTACATCAGCTTGAGTTTGGTATGAAGGTGTGGGTGTCCAGATTGGACTCCCCATGGTGCACAAAGTCATATCACACAGTCAGGGCTTTTCATCTGCCTTCATGGTACGTAGCACCACAAAACCCTAATTTTGGTGCCAAGAATAGTTAGTGGTGGTGGTTGATGAATCATGGTTTGTCCTCCGTGTAGTACTGTCTGGATTTCCTTGCACCCTTCCTAAACTCATGTTACTTTGACCACCATTGAAAGGGGACCACCAGGGGAGACAGGGCAGCTCCTGCAGTAACAAACTCCTTGTCAAGGAAGATATGTATCCTCCAGGAGTAGTGAATGCTGGTCCTGTCCTATCGGATACAAAGGAGCCAGAGAAGAGAGCAGTGTGTCATGCTTCATCTCTAGACAGCTCTGTGCTTCTCAAGGTTTCTGACAGTGAATATCAGAGAATATTATATCATGATGTAAAGAAGGTACAGACTCCCACAAACTTTTTTTGCCATACTTTTTTTTATGTCATGTATATTTTGCAGCCAAACAAAGGGGTAGGTTTGACACAGAAATGGTAGCCCCATAGACAAAATCTGAGACTGCCTTTGTACTATGCTTCCTTTCCTGTTATACAGAATAACAGTTACAAACCAGTAAGACAAAGAGCTGATGCAATTACCAGCGTAACAATACACTTCAGAGTGTCTGTATTTCCCTCATCTTGTCTCTCTGGGATTGTCTTGACTGGTAAGTGCCATTATATTT
The DNA here is from genome assembly GCF_003031625.1 of Empidonax traillii. NCBI lineage: Eukaryota > Metazoa > Chordata > Aves > Passeriformes > Tyrannidae > Empidonax > Empidonax traillii. The sequence continues at coordinate 736,789 of NW_020955421.1, read as the reverse complement.
TATAAAACACCCAGGGAAATTCCAGTTCCTACTGTCTTTCTCAGTATGACTATTTATGGATAACTTCATTTCTTCCAGACAATCGTCCAGTTTATGGGGACTGATTATGTTATAAAAATGCTGTACAGTTTTTCTAAACATACTTTTTCATATTGGGTTTCATAACTTGATACTTACTAAAGAATTTTGAGCATGAAATCTTGCTTTTCTGTATTACATCCCATAACTTCTTTTAGTCTAAATGTAATTACTAATTACTCTGCAGAACCAAATGAAAGCATAGTAACTAAGCTGTCATATTTTAGACATCTAATTTATGTGCCTCTGTGTGTAATTTCAGAAGATTCTAGTTTTGGAGGCAGACACAGCTTAAAAAACTGTGCTGCACTTTACAGCTCCTGAGCTGTAGTGACCCAACACTTCATGAAACCATGGTGTTAAATAGATCACAGGTCAATCTGTGAAAAAAGGGGGAGTAGTTATATTTAACCTGGATAATTTCACCTGTTCAATTGCTGCATAACCTTGTAAATTGAAGTAGTACGTGTTAGTTCAGCTGTTGCAGTAGCATGGCTTGAAGATTAGGAACTTCTTAATCCAGGCTTTCCCCAAAACACCTGTCTTGTAAAGTATTACAAAAGACTTAAACTAATTCCCTCATTTTTCAGTTGACCATGGTAAATATTATTGGAAGATTCAGAACACAAGCAAATTTGACTACTTTCTAAAGGAAGCTATTTCAGTTCATTGGAGTTTTAGGAAGCCTAGGGAGAAAGGCGTAATCACCTGGCTGGAGCATCTCTAAGACACCTGAGTTTTAGGTCCCCAGTGAATACTTTAAAATGGATACACGCATTCTCCATAATGTCAATAGAGAAAGCCAAACAATAGCTACTATTTATGTTTAGAGATACAGGATGTCGTTGTGACGGCTGCAGAAACTTGTGTCTCTTTCCAACAGTTGGTCAGAGATATAATATTTTCCCTAAGTTACTCTTTAGGCACCTAAAATTCTCACACAAATTACAGACTACGTGTCCCCACTACAATGTTACTTCATCATCTAAACTGGGTGCTGTCAGTATAACTATCTCCTATGAATGCTGCCAAGGACATTAACTGGGAATAATAAAGCAGTATCCTGAAATCCTCATTTTTTGTCAGCTAAGTAACACCACTGCTCCAGAAGTCTTCCACTCCTCATGTTGCTGCTGCAGCTTTCTGTTCCCTTTTCTCCCAAAGGAATGGTGTATAGGGATTTAGTGTGGCAGAGTGCCTGGCCCCAGAGAGCTATATTCTGTACAGTCGTGTGACAGTCATGCTGTGTAAAGGAAAAGTCTAATCATTTTTCCTCTGGACATCTGAACCGTTCACTGAAAATACAGATAAAAGCTTGCAGAATTGAACCCTAATGAGTTCATGCAGTGGAACTAAAAAGGATATTATCACAACATATTTTTAAACAGTCTAAATATTTTTCTTTCTGAAGTGAAATGTGCTGTTGAACCTATGTGCAAAATCATCCCCCACCAGCTCTGTACACAATCCTTCACAGAAATCTATGAAATGAAATAGAGCTCTTTTTGGGCAATTTCACTGTCAGGGAAGAATGCAGGAAGGGTGGAACACCAGCTCTCTGATGGAGTAATTTTAGATTTTATTGTAATGCCTGCCAGTGACTATTGGTGTACGTCTCTAATGATTTCGTTTGACACTTTCCGGTGTCGGACGGGACATTGGGATTTTCCTACAACTCGAACCGAGAGAAGGTCCCATCGTCCTACACACCGGACCTAATCTCGTCCTTATAAGGATTGTAAGTAACGAAAAATTACTACAGTACGAACGATCGATAACGTTCAGGAAATACGAAAGGAGACATTAAGCTTTTCTAATACTACTGAAACTTCCTGATTAGAAAACATTTCAAAATAAGGTTATAAGTATCACATCTATCCAATGATAAAAGCACAAAACTGCTAAAATACATAGTTTATGGAAAGAGTAACTCAGCCTTGATGATTGTATTGTTATTACATATGTTTGTCAAATACTGTAAAATGAAGTCAACAATACATGCTAAGTGGTTATTTTTACATTCCTGATTTTATCAATAGAAAACTTTACATTTGAAAGGTCTTGTTTTGCTTTACTTTATACTGTATCTCAACACACAACCCAGTATTGAAAAAAGTGAACTTTTTTTGATATTGAAATAATTTTATTTCAGAGAATATGTAATCATTACATTACAAAATGAAACATGAATATTCATATTTCATGAATGAAATGCATGAAAGCTACTTCTTGACATGATATATGAATTTTGGAAATCACATAATCATTAATTGTATTATAAACTATAATTGTGTTATTAATTATAACTGTTTTGATTAATTATCAATTGCTTATAGCCAGTGACAATCATCAGCTGCACAGGAGAACAAAGAGGAGGGTGGAAGTATGTCACTCTCTGCTGCCCCCTTCAAATATGATCAAGCTCAGTTTCAACTGAGTGTAATCAGGTGGCTCTTTAGCGGGAAGATGGAAGCCTTTTAATAAATCAATCCATTACCTCTACTGTTATTTCTCTGAAAACTTTAACAATATAAATCTGATATATATTCTGAAGTCTAATGTGACTGAAAGACCACGCTTACTTCCTTTGCACCAAACTGGCTCTAAGAAATTTAACAGCATCAAAAGATTTTTAAGAGTATTCACAAAAAATCCTATAGCTGAAAATACCTATTTTGTGCAGCAAATAGAAAGAGATTCAGGAAATATTCCTTGCTCAGGTCATAGAAATGAATCATGAGAGTCAACAAGGAGCAGGATAACTGCATGCATCAGTACAGGCCAGGAATATTGGCCCTGTTGTGAATGACCCTGGGGTTTCAGGAAGGGGCATAGTGGATATAGCCGACAATGTGCTCTATCATAGGGCAAACTGCTTATTTGGCTACAGCTGTAGGAGTGTGGCTAGTCAACAGAGGGAGCTTAGTATCCCCCACTGGCCGTGAGTGTTGGGGCTACACTTGGAATTCTGTGTTGAGTTTTGGGGCACCTAGTTCAAAAAAGTTGTTCAGAAATTACATGGTCCAGCAGACAGCTACTATTATGACCTAGGACTTGTGATCAAAACCTGAAGAAGTTTTGTTCCTTAAGTCTGGCAAGAATGGAAGCCAAGGCAACCTAACTCAAGCTTACAATCTGGAGCAGCAAATATGATGGAGTCAAACTTTTCTTGGGGGCAGCAGATGATAAAACAAGGCACAAAATCTACACACTGCAGTCTGGGAGGGCCAAGCTGTGCATTAGGGAAAACTTCTTCACTTGGATAGTATGGCAGCAAGGGAACAGATCAGAGAGGTAAGTTCTCAGTCTTTACAGTTTTCCAAGACTCAGCTGGACAAATCCAGGGCTAACCTGACCCAGTGTGGTGACTAACTCCGCTGTGAGAGGAAAGGCAGAGAGGCTGGAGCAGACCTTCAGCTGCCAGTCTTAACCAGCTTGTCGGCTATCCTGTGACCTACCTACAGCGTCAGATCTGCAGTCCTTATCGTCGTCTCCTTGGGCAGTATCCAGTAACAGATGCTCTGCGGGACAACATAGAAACCCTGATACAGATAATTATAGAGCAATTTGCTTCAAGCTAAAAGTTTATTGTAAGCATAATGAATTTCTAAGAATTTATTGTAAACGTAGCTTGTTACAGGAATGTTAAGACGTAAAAAACGCTTTTAGCAGCGTCCTTTTATTTTAAACACACCAGCATTCCAGATCAAGTGGTTCCAGGAAAAAAAAGCCTTTAAACCTGAAACCCTGGTCTTAAACTCCCTACCAGGAGTAGAAGTTCCGATTCAACTGATTCACGTTAAAGAAAAGACAAAGGCTTCCATTACAATCCAGCCCTTAAGGAGCAGTTAGTAGCAATTAGAAAATTATTGCCACATCACAATCCTAGAACTATGCCCTGAGGGAAGAGCTTTTGACAGAAGACCACCATTCCTCTGATCTTGCTGCCAGAAGGGGTAAGCACTGCTCTCTTATTCACACAGAGGAAAATTGGTATGGCCCATGAATGGCAAGCTTTTGTACTTAAAGTTTAACACCTGCCTATCCATCTAGTCAGATATTTAAAAATTTGTTCACATAATGCCAGTCTGGAAAACAATGATTTCAGGAAAGTTATTAGAACTAATAAAACTTTCCTCTGATTGTATTTCTCATGGCTCGTGGAGATTTAGGAAATGGTTTAGTAAATATCACAGCCAAATTCTACCACTCGTTCTAGATATACACAATTGTAAAAACTGTAGGTGAAAGTAGGTTTGGCTACTAAGAGGGGTAGCATAGACATGTTTCTTAATTGTAGCTCAGAGAAACTCAGATATAAAACAAATTATTCACACTTTAATACCCCACAGTCAAAAATCTCTTAGTTTGCTTCATGACAATCTGATTTTTCTTTTTTTAAAGCCTGCTTTGGGTTTTTTAAAAAAGTTGCAATTAAAGTGCATTAAATATTGAACACTAAACATTTAAATGTTTAACCGGTTCTGATATAGAGCACAAAAAGTCTCTTCACAGTAGTCCTGGGTTTCTCCACCCCCCTTACTTGTATGTCTGTAAATATATCTGCATTTAAAATACTGATTCAAAAGTAGATATGACTGAACTATTATCAGTTTGTTCTACATAGCATTTAATCCTATTCACGAATTGCTCAAGGTCTCACAGCTCAGATTTATAGGGGGGCTTCTGACAGGAACACTGACACTAATGTTACAAACAGCAAAGATGAATGTCAAGAGTTTCTTTCCAAAATAACATCTTGACATATTTTCAGCTGAAAGAAATTGCTCTATTTCTCTTGAGCTGAACAGTCATTTAGGAGAAACTGTCAGTGACCAGTGTTGCCAGTACCTTGATGCAATTAACTTACACATGCTCACTCCAGGTAACTACTGCTTTATTAGCCAAATGACATTGCTGATGTGAAATGACATTTTTGGCCAACGCCAAGTATTCTTCTACAGAATATTCCCAGTAAAACTTGAAGTAAGTGCTTCACGTCCTGTTGCTTAGCAGGACAGAAGACATTATAGAAGCAAATTTTGTGCTTTAGTGCAATATTTGGCTGCTTTCAGCACTTTTTGTATTTTGAATGGAGGAAGCAGGGCAGAGCAATTCAGAAATGAAAAACATATTTTACAGTAATGCAGAAAAAAACCTCAATAAAGCCTTTTCGTACTTCTAGTCATAAATCCATTTTAAAGTCTCAGCTACAAAATTGTGTTGGTGAAGGGAAGCTTACACACATGACAAGCAACACTGATATTTTTGCGAGTTCTTTTGCTTTCTGGCTCTTTACTGGTCATTAGGACATACTGTCATGCATTTCTATCTAGTACCCATTCAAAGAAGAAAAATAAATGTTGCAACTGGAAGTGGAGTCCTATTTCTACCTGCCTCTGTAATGCCAAAGACAAATGTTCATTAAGATGTTCTTCTCTGTTCTTGTTTTCACTACAAAACCACTAAAAATTTAACACTGGTGACTGTTTCCAGAGCTGGAATGGCTCAAGATTGGAGTAGAAAGAGTGGAAGATATAATTTTTAAAGACTAGCAGACTGCATGGTTGTGTCAGTGTCTGTCTGTATTACATCTGGTACTAATACATTGTATTAAACATTCACCTTCATAATCACCAAATTCACCATCCTTTGTTTCCTCTCTGCACTTGTAATGAACTCTTTTTCAATTATGCATCTTCTGTTTATCCATGTGACCAAATAGGCTTTGAATTTAAATGCATGAACTTCTTAAGGCAAATAGACTTTCATTCAGATATATATGTTTATATCAGAAAACAGACTTAACTACAGTTGGGATTATTGTAGGCCAGGAAGCTGGTTTGATGCATATTTATGCAGTGTGAGAACTGTTATAAGTTAGTTTAAGAATTTTGACAACTTAGTTCCAATTAAAAATTGATAAATTTATTAAGCAAGCGATAATAAAGCAAACAGCGCTGGGTGGCCTGGGGGGCCAGTGCCCCACCAGAGACACACAAAACTTGTTTGAAAACTGGGCTTTTGTACCTTCTCGATATCAGTTGTTGAATATTCATTCATTGTCCGTTTGTTGCCTTAAAAGGTAATTCCCCTTGTGATAGGTGAAGACACCGGGTTTTTATTCCAAGCAAATTAAAATAAAAGGGAGGTACTAACAAAAAACTATTTCTGTATATTTACTAACTTCTAGGCGTACCGTGGAGTCTGTGAGGTGAAAGGTCCTGTCTGGACCTAACACCAGGGAATCTTTTGCGGCCGGGAACAGGGAACAAATTATA
>NW_020955421.1:725994-730409 GCF_003031625.1 Empidonax traillii | reverse complement strand
AGATTACTAAAGCAAACTGTGAAAGGCCACAGCCTGCCCTGTAACCCTAAAAGGATGTTGAGCTTGGCTCTCTTCCAGGGTAGCAGGATGTGTGGCCTGGATTAGAGCAGGAATATTCCTAACATTCATTGCTTTTTAATGATGTCATGCTTGCTAGCTATTGCAAGTCCTTTATGCTTTCCTCTGTAAGAGCTTTTCTAATACTACTGAAACTTCCTGATTAGAAAACATTTCAAAATAAGGTTATAAGTATCACATCTATCCAATGATAAAAGCACAAAACTGCTAAAATACATAGTTTATGGAAAGAGTAACTCAGCCTTGATGATTGTATTGTTATTACATATGTTTGTCAAATACTGTAAAATGAAGTCAACAATACATGCTAAGTGGTTATTTTTACATTCCTGATTTTATCAATAGAAAACTTTACATTTGAAAGGTCTTGTTTTGCTTTACTTTATACTGTATCTCAACACACAACCCAGTATTGAAAAAAGTGAACTTTTTTTGATATTAAAATAATTTTATTTCAGAGAATATGTAATCATTACATTACAAAATGAAACATGAATATTCATATTTCATGAATGAAATGCATGAAAGCTACTTCTTGACATGATATATGAATTTTGGAACTCACATAATCATTAATTGTATTATAAACTATAATTGTGTTATTAATTATAACTGTGTTGATTAATTATCAATTGCTTATAGCCAGTGACAATCATCAGCTGCACAGGAGAACAAAGAGGAGGGTGGAAGTATGTCACTCTCTGCTGCCCCCTTAAAATATGATCAAGCTCAGTTTCAACTGAGTGTAATCAGGTGGCTCTTTAGCGGGAAGATGGGAGCCTTTTAATAAATCAATCCATTACCTCTACTGTTATTTCTCTGAAAACTTTAACAATATAAATCTGATATATATTCTGAAGTCTAATGTGACTGAAAGACCACGCTTACTTCCTTTGCACCAAATTGGCTCTAAGAAATTTAACAGCATCAAAAGATTTTTAAGAGTATTCACAAAAAATCCTATAGCTGAAAATACCTATTTTGTGCAGCAAATAGAAAGAGATTCAGGAAATATTCCTTGCTCAGGTCATAGAAATGAATCATGAGAGTCAACAAGGAGCAGGATAACTGCATACATCAGTACAGGCCAGGAATACTGGCCCTGCTGTGAATGACCCTGGGGTTCCAGGAAGGGGCATAGCGGATATAGCCGACAATGCGCTCTATCATAGGGCAAACTGTAGGAGTGTGGCTAGTCAACAGAGGGAGCTTAGTATCCCCCACTGGCCATGAGTGTTGGGGCTACACTTGGAATTCTGTGGTGAGTTTTGGGGCACCTAGTTCAAAAAAGTTGTTCAGAAATTACATGGTCCAGCAGACAGCTACTATTATGACCTAGGACTTGTGATCAAAACCTGAAGAAGTTTTGTTCCTTAAGTCTGGCAAGAATGGAAGCCAAGGCAACCTAACTCAAGCTTACAATCTGGAGCAGCAAATATGATGGAGTCAAACTTTTCTTGGGGGCAGCAGATGATAAAACAAGGCACAAAATCTACACACTGCAGTCTGGGAGGGCCAAGCTGTGCATTAGGGAAAACTTCTTCACTTGGATAGTATGGCAGCAAGGGAACAGATCAGAGAGGTAAATTCTCAGTCTTTACAGTTTTCCAAGACTCAGCTGGACAAATCCAGGGCTAACCTGACCCAGTGTGGTGACTAACTCCGCTGTGAGAGGAAAGGCAGAGAGGCTGGAGCAGACCTTCAGCTGCCAGTCTTAACCAGCTTGTCGGCTGTCCTGTGACCTGCCTACAGCGTCAGATCTGCAGTCCTTATCGTCGTCTCCTTGGGCAGTATCCAGTAACAGATGCTCTGCGGGACAACATAGAAACCCTGATACAGATAATTATAGAGCAATTTGCTTCAAGCTAAAAGTTTATTGTAAGCATAATGAATTTCTAAGAATTTATTGTAAACCGTAGCTTGTTACAGGAATGTTAAGACGTAAAAAACGCTTTTAGCAGAGTCCTTTTATTTTAAACACACCAGCATTCCAGATCAAGTGGTTCCAGGAAAAAAAAGCCTTTAAACCTGAAACCCTGGTCTTAAACTCCCTACCAGGAGTAGAAGTTCCGATTCAACTGATTCACGTTAAAGAAAAGACAAAGGCTTCCATTACAATCCAGCCCTTAAGGAGCAGTTAGTAGCAATTAGAAAATTATTGCCACATCACAATCCTAGAACTATGCCCTGAGGGAAGAGCTTTTGACAGAAGACCACCATTCCTCTGATCTTGCTGCCAGAAGGGGTAAGCACTGCTCTCTTATTCACACAGAGGAAAATTGGTATGGCCCATGAATGGCAAGCTTTTGTACTTTAAGTTTAACACCTGCCTATCCATCTAGTCAGATATTTAAAAATTTGTTCACATAATGCCAGTCTGGAAAACAATGATTTCAGGAAAGTTATTAGAACTAATAAAACTTTCCTCTGATTGTATTTCTCATGGCTCGTGGAGATTTAGGAAATGGTTTAGTAAATATCACAGCCAAATTCTACCACTCGTTCTAGATATACACAATTGTAAAAACTGTAGGTGAAAGTAGGTTTGGCTACTAAGAGGGGTAGCATAGACATGTTTCTAATTGTAGCTCAGAGAAACTCAGATATAAAACAAATTATTCACACTTTAATACCCCACAGTCAAAAATCTCTTAGTTTGCTTCATGACAATCTGATTTTTCTTTTTTTAAAACCTGCTTTGGGTTTTTTAAAAAAGTTGCAATTAAAGTGCATTAAATATTGAACACTAAACATTTAAATGTTTAACCGGTTCTGATATAGAGCACAAAAAGTCTCTTCACAGTAGTCCTGGGTTTCTCCACCCCCCTTACTTGTATGTCTGTAAATATATCTGCATTTAAAATACTGATTCAAAAGTAGATATGACTGAACTATTATCAGTTTGTTCTACATAGCATTTAATCCTATTCACGAATTGCTCAAGGTATCACAGCTCAGATTTATAGGGGGGCTTCTGACAGGAACACTGACACTAATGTTACAAACAGTAAAGATGAATGTCAAGAGTTTCTTTCCAAAATAACATCTTGACATATTTTCAGCTGAAAGAAATTGCTCTATTTCTCTGAACAGTCATTTAGGAGAAACTGTCAGTGACCAGTGTTGCCAGTACCTTGATGCAATTAACTTACACATGCTCACTCCAGGTAACTACTGCTTTATTAGCCAAATGACATTGCTGATGTGAAATGACATTTTTGGCCAACGCCAAGTATTCTTCTACAGAATATTCCCAGTAAAACTTGAAGTAAGTGCTTCACGTCCAGTTGCTTAGCAGGACAGAAGACATTATAGAAGCAAATTTTGTGCTTTAGTGCAATATTTGGCTGTTTTCAGCACTTTTTGTATTTTGAATGGAGGAAGCAGGGCAGAGCAATTCAGAAATGAAAAACATATTTTACAGTAATGCAGAAAAAAACCTCAATAAAGCCTTTTCGTACTTCTAGTCATAAATCCATTTTAAAGTCTCAGCTACAAAATTGTGTTGGTGAAAGGAAGCTTACACACATGACAAGCAACACTGATATTTTTGCGAGTTCTTTTGCTTTCTGGCTCTTTACTGGTCGTTAGGACATACTGTCATGCATTTCTATCTAGTACCCATTCAAAGAAGAAAAATAAATGTTGCAACTGGAAGTGGAGTCCTATTTCTACCTGCCTCTGTAATGCCAAAGACAAATGTTCATTAAGGTGTTCTTCTCTGTTCTTGTTTTCACTACAAAACCACTAAAAATTTAACACTGGTGACTGTTTCCAGAGCTGGAATGGCTCAAGATTGGAGTAGAAAGAGTGGAAGATATAATTTTTAAAGACTAGCAGACTGCATGGTTGTGTCAGTGTCTGTCTGTATTACATCTGGTACTAATACATTGTATTAAACATTCACCTTCATAATCACCAAATTCACCATCCTTTGTTTCCTCTCTGCACTTGTAATGAACTCTTTTTCAATTATGCATCTTCTGTTTATCCATATGACCAAATAGGCTTTGAATTTAAATGCATGAACTTCTTAAGGCAAATAGACTTTCATTCAGATATATATGTTTATATCAGAAAACAGACTTAACTACAGTTGGGATTATTGTAGGCCAGGAAGCTGGTTTGATGCATATTTATGCAGTGTGAGAACTGCAAAGCCAGTTCCAGATGCAGTGGAATCTTAAACTTTTCTGCATCTTTACTTGTGCACCAAACCCCAGGAGCACTGCTGAATGGAAGAGCCTGCATTAGGCAGTTGTGAACAATCTGTGCGGTTGATGTTGCTATAGATTAATGCAAAACAGCTTCTTTCTTGTCATTCATTTCTCATCTAC